>NC_143256.1:30916241-31219272 GCF_984573655.1 Nuphar pumila | reverse complement strand
GAGTGGATTCTTTTTATTGCTCAGGATATTTCCACTGCCTGATTGCCAGAAAGTCGTCGTAAAACATGCGTCATAGCTATGATCAATATCGATTCACTTCTAGCTTTTCAGCATCATCGAATATTTCTTTCGCTAATCATACCAATGATATTTCTTACATCCTCTTGGTTGATCAACAGAGAGAAGATTTGAATTTTACTCTTTTTCGCAAAAGCTTCACCCTTTTGAGAAGAATACTAGAGGTAATCTGAGGTGATTCTTTTGTGCAGTAAAATAGTGGAATCAACACATACTTTAGCAGATTGACAAGATTTTTGAGAATCCTTGGTGAAATAATCACTCAATATAGATTTTGATAAGATCTAGGGCTGAAATTTTTAATTTTTTTTTGGCAATTTTGATCAGTGAAATTGGTTTTTATAGGACCAATATAAAAAGGAGTTTAAGTAAAGAATTTGGGTGAAGGACCTAGGTAAAAAGGATTTGGTAAAAGATTTTGATAAAGGACCAAATATTGAACTGGAATTTTGGAGAATGAATTTGAGAAAAATTGGAAATTTGAAGGATCCATTTTGAGAAAATTGGAAATTTTGAAGGACTGGTGTAAAACTAGAATTTGAAGGACCAATGTAAACATTGGAATTTTGAAGGACCAGTGTAAAACTGGGATTTTGAAGGACCAATTTATGAAATTGGAATTTTGGAAGGACCAATGTAAACATTGGAATTTTGAAGGATCAGTAAAAACTGGAATTTTGAAGGACCAATTGGAATTTTGGAAGAACCAATGTAAACATTGAAATTTTGAAGGACCAGTAAAAACTAGAAATTTGAAGGACCAATTTATGAAATTGGAATTTTGGAAGGACCAATGTAAACATTGGAATTTTGAAGGACCAGTAAAAACTGAAATTTTAAAGGACCAGTAAAAACTGAAATTTTGAAGGACCAGTAAAAACTAGAATTTTGAAGGACCAATTTATGAAATTGGAATTTTGGAAGGACCAATGTAAACATTGGAATTTTGAAGGACCAGTAAAAACTGGGATTTTGAAGAACCAAATTATGAAATTGGAATTTTGGAAGGACCAATGTAAACATTGGAATTTTGAAGGACCAGTAAAAACTGGAAATTTGAAGGACCAATTTATGAAATTGGAATTTTGGAAGGACCAATGTAAACATTGGAATTTTGAAGGACCAGTAAAAATTGAAATTTTGAAGGACCAATTTATGAAATTGGAATTTTGGAAGGACCAATGTAAACATTGGAATTTTGATGAAGGACCAATTGGAATTTTGAAGGACTAGTGTAAACTGAAATTTTGAAGGACCAATTTGAGCAATTGGAATTTGGAAGGACCAACGTAAACATTGGAATTTTGAAGGGCCAGTGTAAACTGGAATTTTGAAGGACCAATTTATGAAATTGGAATTTGGAAGGACCAATGTAAACATTGGAATTTTGAAGGACCAGTGTAAAACTGGAATTTTGAAGGACCAATTTGAGCAATTGGAATTTGGAAGGACCAATGTAAACATTGGAATTTTAAAGGACCAATTAGGATTTTGAAGGACCAACTCATGGAATTGGAATTCAAAATGACCAATGAAAACATCGGAATTTGATGAAGGAGATAGGAATCCAAGTTAAAGCTCGAATATTTAAAAGGAAGATGGAATATATAAAATGGGAAAACCTGAGTCGAAACCTGGATTTTCAAGATAAAAGATAAAAGAGAGAATCGAGTTGAAAAACTCGAATTTTCGACGCAACGATTGGTTCCAACACGAGCATTGGATCCAAAAGAAACTCCGAGTCGGAACCCGGATCTTCAAACGAAAAGATAAAAGGGAAGACTCGAGTCAGAACCCGTATCTTAAAAAAAAGAAGATAAAAGAAAACCCGAGTTTTGGAACTCAATTTTTTAAGGAAAACGATTGGTCTAATGCGAGGATTAGAGCCAAAGGGAAGCTCGAGTCGGAACTCGAAACTTCAAAAGAAAAGATAAAAGGAAGACCCGAGTCGGAACTCGAATCTTTAAAAGGAAAAGATAAAAGAAAAACCCGAGTTTTGGAACTCGAACTTTTAAGGAAAACAATTGGTCTAATGCGAGGATTAGAACCAAAGGGAAGCTCAAGTCGGAACTCAAAACTTCAAAGGAAAAGATAAAAGGAAGACCCGAGTCGGAACCCGAATCTTTAAAAGAAAAAGATAAAAGAAAAACGATTGGTCCAATCAGAACCAAAGGGAAGCCCGAGTCGCAACTCGAAACTTCAAAAGAAAAGATAAAAGGAAAACCCGAGTCGGAACCCGAATCTTTAAAAAGGAAAAGATAAAGGATAAACGATTGGTCCAATCAGAACCAAAGGGAAGCCCGAGTCGGAACTCGAAACTTCAAAAGAAAAGATAAAAGGGAAGACTCGAGTCAGAACCCGAATCTTTAAAAGGTAAAGATAAAAGAAAATGATTGGTCCAATCAGAACCAAAGGGAAGCTCGAGTCGGAACTCGAAACTTCAAAAGAAAAAAGGAAGACCCGAGTCGGAACCCGAATCTTTAAAAGGAAAAGATAAAAGAAAACGATTGGTCCAATCAGAACCAAAGGGAAGCCCGAGTCGGAACTCGAAACTTCAAAAGAAAAAGATAAAAGGAAGACCCGAGTCGAAACCCGAATCTTTAAAAGGAAAAGATAAAAGAAAAATGATTGGTCCAATCAGAACCAAAGGGAAGCCCGAGTCGGAACTCAAAACTTCAAAAGAAAAGATAAAAGGGAAGACTCGAGTCGGAACCCGAATCTTTGAAAGAAAAGATAAAAGAAGATTAAGAATTGATGAAAATTAAAGAAATTATGGAAGATGATTCAGGTTTATCCCTTAACCTGAAAGGGAAAAAAGAAGAAAAAAAGGAGTACCTCATGGGAAAGAGGCATCAGGTTTATCCCTTAACCTGAAAGGGTAATTAAAAATAAAAATGACAAGAAGAATTAATAAAAATGGATGAAAAATCAATAAGATTGAAAAAATCGATAAAGATGAATAAAATTGATAAAGATTGATAAACGAAAAATTGATAATAATTGAGAAAAGAGTTTTATTTGATCATGTCTGTATGTAGGATCTTTGGAATGAGACGAGAATAGGAGAAAATCATTTTTGGAAAGAAAGATTAACCGCGAGAGCTAATCTTTGAAAGGGGATCATTCACGAGAGATCATCATGAGGGTTAATTTTTGAAGCAATGATTTGAAAACCATTTTTTTAGAAAATATGATCAACACGGGGGTTGATCTTTGAGTGCAATGGTTCGAAACCAATTTTTTTAGAAAATGTGATCAACACAAGGGTTGATCTTTGAATGCAATGGTTCAAAACCAATTTTTAGAAAATATGATCAACACAAGGGTTGATCTTTGAATGCAATGGTTTGAAATCAATTTTTAGAAGATATGATCAACACAAGGGTTGATCTTTGAATGTGATGTTTCGAAAACCAACTTTGGAAAATATGATTAACACAGGGGTTGATCTTTGAAAAAGGTTGGACTAAACATGAAAAATTTTCATGATTTTTGAAAGACCCTCATAGGTAATATCATTTCTCTCATGAATGATGTCAGGATTGTCCTGCAAAGGAATAGGAATCTGATGGCAAAAGAGTATTTTGGAGCGTAAATGCAATTTTAACAATAAAATGTGCTCCAATATGGCGAAAGAAATAAGAATTGAACAAAAAATAGGAAGAAAATTGCCATTTCATTGATAAGTAATGACTGAAAACAAAACTTGGATATTTACAAGTGATAAAAAGAGATCACAGAAGACTGGGGCTGACTTGCCCCTACAAGATGACTACTAAGAAAAGGAGAAAAACAAAGAAACTTCAACATCATTTGGAGTGGTCCGGGAAAGGCTTGGTTAGGACAGCGGGCTGCTCTTCTTCTTCGTCCTCTATCAGAAGATTTTTATCAATGCAATCCTGGATGATGTTCTTTAGGACGAAGCAGTGCTCGGTGTCGTGCTCTACTGCTCGGTGGAACTTGCAGAACTTGTCCTTCCATTTTCCCAGGGAGACCGGAGGATCAGAAACTCTCGAAAGTTTAATCATATCTTTACTCAACATATACTCCAAAACTTGTTCGAGGGACTGTTCCAGAGCAGTGAATTGGCGGTCATAACCCCAACCTTCACGTTTTATCTTTTTCTTCTGCTTGGCCTGAACCGGCTTGTCATTCTTCTTAGAGGGTTCCTCTCGCTGCCCCATCTGCTTGTTTGTGCTATCCTTACTGCTACTGCCCCCAAAATTAGCCGAGAATGTATAATTCACCTTCTTTTTGAGGTCTTGGCCGCCCTTAATGAGAGTGGTACCCTCATAATTCCCATTGTCCATCCCCATCTCGAGCCACTAAGCTCGTTCGATAAGCTCTATGAATGATTTAAATGGGTAAGTGAAAATGAGGCTTCTAAGAGGTTGAGAAAAATTGTTCAGGATAACTTGGAGTGCGTGCTCCTCTGAAATGGGGGTTCTCATCTTGTTGCAGGTATCTCTCCACCTCCGAATGAAGTCTACGACATTTTCCTTATCTCCTTGTTTCAGGTTATACAAGTGATTGAGGGTTGGCAGTGCCTCAGTATTGAACATGAATCTTTCTACAAACAGATTAACGACCTTGTCAAAATTTTGCAGCTCAACGGGGTTGATATGCTCTGTGTACCATTTTGCGGCTATGCCTTCTAAGCTGCGAGGAAAGCACAAGAAGAGGGCCCGATTGTCTTCACTGAATCTGGCACATTCGGCGAAGAACATTGCGAGATGGGCCTTTGGGTTGTCGGACCCATCGAACTTAATAAATTTTTGGGGGAGATCTTCCAAGCTGCTGTCCCCATCTAGACCAAGGTAGAAGTCTTGTCTGGTATATACCCTCTTTCCCTTATCTCGGATCTGTAGGTCTTTGACCATCTTCGTCAATATTTGAACTAAGTCTTCTGCTGGGACCCCATCTTTAGTTTTGTTGACTGATTCAAGTTCCTCTGCCACCTTCTTGACTTGTCGCAAATGTCTTGGGACAAACACAAACCGTTCTTCCTCGGAATCCTCCTCTCCTGACTCTGTACCTTCAGAGGTGCTTTCTTGCTGAACCTTCTTCTTGCTGATCCTAACATGCTTCTTCACTGACTTTCTTTTGACCTTGGTTTTAGAGGATGTTTTCTTTGAACCTGCCCCAGCTTGCTCGGACATCATTTTTGCCATCATCTTTTGAAAGATTTTATACATCGCCGAGTCGACATCATCCTCATCTGAATCATGTTTTCGGGACAACCTGGAAGAGTTCATCTCTTCCACTTCGCTGTTATCGTGCTGTTGAGCAGCCCTTCTCCCTGCTCTCGTTTGAACCATGATTGGAACTGTTGGTGTTTTCTGGCGAATAAATGAAAGGTTCAGATCAAAGAAATTTTGAAAGGAAAAGAGATAATGAAAGAGAATTTTAAAGAGATCTCTCAATAAAAAGGATTTTATATGAAGAAGATGGAATATACGAGGAAGAGTATTTTTGAAGATGAATGACAAGACCTTGAATATTTTTGAAAATTGCAGGCAGGATCAAAAGAATTTAAATAAATCAGAAGAAGAAGAATACGCCTGGACTTTTGAAAGATAGGGGAAAGAATTTAAAAGAATGTCCAGGGTTTAAGAAATTTATGAGAGAATAAAGAAATAAGAAATATACCATCCTGGATTTTGAGAAAATAAAAGAATTTTTATGAAATAAATATCCAGGGTTTTGAAAAGATAAGAATTTTCAAGATAATATCTAAAAAAAGAATTAATTTATACAAGCAATGATGCACATAATAGCACTCCCTAGAAGCTGACTCTAAATGAAAATTTTGAAAAGGCTCGTAGGACCTTAATCCTAACTCTAAGGTTTAGATCATCTGATTCCAATCAAAATACGCCGATATACCCAAGCCGAAGCTCGAAGTACATGACGTAAGAATATTTCTCCGGTTCTAAGGTAATGGCTTCCCAACATCCTTGAGCACCTACCGATATACCTCGGACTATGGCCCTTAGGTACGTGGTAGGGGGGCGCAAACCCAAATAAGTGGTCCAGTTGTGAGGCTCTCTCCCGAACTATGGTTCAGTGAGACAGCCCAGCAACGTGAAGACCGGGTCAATATAGGTAGGGATGTTTTTAAAAAACATGATCAACATGCAAATAAAACTAGAAAGCTCTAATGCAAGTCCTAAAGAAGATAGATTTAAATGAAAAGAAGCATACACTTGCATACATTGTTTACATTCAATCCCTAAAATTGAGGAGAGTTGTGTTTCAAACCTAAATCTAATGTGAACATGGAATAATCTCCTCAATATGGTCCTACCAAACCATACTTAAATCCTATATGCAATGATGTCAGCTTTTAGGACAAAATCTAGGTTTCCTAAGGTTTGCATGGAAATGAAGCTGACATTTATAGAATAAAAACTTAGATAATATCAAAGCAAAAGAAAAAGGTATTAAATTCGATCGGACGAAGACGAGTCCCATCATGCTCGCCAAAACTATGATCATCGCAAAATTTTCCCTCTCTTGTGGTTTCTTTCTCTTCCTTCTCTTTTCCTTTCCAACCTCTATCTCCTCCTTTTTGAAGGGAGAAAATAAAAGACAGAAAGAAAGAGAGAAGAGAAAAGAAAAGAAAGAAGAGAGAGAGGAAATATTCTGCGAAGGTCTCACTTGACCTTAATTTTGAAAAAAGATTTTAAAGATTACTCGCCTCCGTTTTGAAATATTTGCGGGAAAATTGGGAGATGGGGCTCGCTCGTCGGTACGAGGTTCGACCGTTCCTGACGCCTTTACCAGGGGTAATCGAACAAAGGATCGAATTTATGCCTTTTTGCTTTGCCTAAATATTATCTGAGAATTTATTCTAAGTCTAAATGCACAAAAAGTCATGCTTGTGCGACACAAAGATGTATGCTCTTTTGAAAAGAAATGATTTTGGAGATCTCCAAGTGCTTCTGTGATGAATTTGATAATAGAGTGAAGAAATTATTCAATCTAAACTTAGAACCTTGAGGTAGATCAAGAGGAACATTTTGAAGTTCTAAGTCTTTGAAATAATCAGAGTTGGAAGAAAAAATCTTGATTTTGAGAAAGAAATAATTGGAAGATGAGTTAAAAAGGAAATGAAGCTTCAAAGTTAGAAATGGACTTTGAATTTGAATTTAGACTTGAGAAATAATATTGACTTTGAGAATAGAAGATGAATTTAGAAATGAAATTTTGATCTAATATCTGAGGTGGAACTGGATCTGAGATTTGAGACCCAAGATGGGGTCCGATCTGGGTTCTAGAATTCTAAGTGGGATTGGATCCGAAGTCTAAAATCCAAGGGGTGATGGAGATGGCAACGGGTGGCACTCCGAGGATGGCATGAAGGTAATGGTGAAGAGAGCCGGATGGGGGCCGAGCCGGCTAGCCATGAAAGGGCAGACTGTGTCCTTGCCATGGCTGAAGTGCTTCCATGGCTGCTACAACCTGCACAATGAGCAGGAGACGTTAGTTTCAGCAAGGGGCAAAGAAGGGAAGGTGTAAAAGAAGGGAAATGGGAGAAGAAGGGACGATGGCTTCCATGGATGTGCTTGGAAACCCTACACGACCATGAAGGGTGAAGAAGAGGGGCGTAGGATGGTTGGGAGAGAAGAGGGAAGAAGAGGAATCGGGTATGGGGGTGCAATTCCCAAGCAAGAGACGAAAATGCTAGGGTTTGCTAATTCATTTTTAAGCAAATGACCTCTTTTCTAGAAATGCCAAAAAGAGGATTAAAATGATTTTATTGGCTAGGCGCCTCTTTTGGAGGGGGTTTTAGCAAATGTATTCTAAAAAAAATGTAAATGGGCTGGAATGTGGCATTTTGGCCCAGATCCAAGGCCCAAATGGGCCAGTTGGATCCAAAATGTTCCGGTTTGCCCCAAGGTCCGACCTGTTTCACTAAAAATGCAATATCTCTCTCATTTTAAGTTTGATTTGAACGAAATTCAAACCATAGCTCGATGACATCTAAATGCATCTAATTGTGGGGTTTAAACCTATAAATGATGCATTTATGCAATAAAAATATATTATATTTATGCATAATTAATGCATCATCACCTGTAATGTGCCTGGAGTTTTCTAAAACTGATGACTCATTATCGTCTGATTCCACTGCTAAAAGCTTTTGTAAGTTCCGCTGCAAAGAAAAAAAAAATTCATGAAAATTTTAACTTAGCTTTGTTTTGGAAATCCGAGGCGTTACACTTATGCTCTAACACTAAAGGTGTGTTTGTGTGTTATTGAAAGTGGGTTGTTTTTCAAAGGAACATATGCATCAGTAACAACACAAACAGCAAAATATATCGTTTATGAGGAAAACCCTCCATGAGCGTAGCAATATACACGCTAGATGTGGGTTTTATCATGGCAGGGTCTGATTCCATCTCCGTGGTAGACGTTTCCAAAGAAGGTGTTCTATGACATGCAAATGTTGTCCCTAAGCAGCTTACAAAGTCGATTTCTACTTTTTTGAACCACCAAAGCAAGCAGTTAATGCAGCTGCTTGCCAGTCAACTAAGGGAGTCGGTAATGACTTTAGTACTCGCATACACCGTTAGTTTCTCTTTCTTTGGGACACTTTGATTAGATTTTATATACCCAAAGTTTTCTTTTGTTGTAACATTTGGGATAAATGTTGGCCATGCCCATTGTAGTAAGAATCATTACGAATGGGCTTAAATCGGCAAATTCGTACCAAATCAGCTAAAAATTGATTCCATAAAGGGTATATTTGCTTTAATAATATCAAATTTTTTAATATTTTAACGATTTTTAAATAATTCTTTATTATTTTTTAAATAACATTGTCATCTTCTGATAAAAAAAATGATGGATTCTGATTGATCCGTCTCAATTGAGCTAGGATCACACTTTGATTGTACTTCTCCCCCTGGCTGCCCTCCATCTACTTTTAAGCTCCACAACTGACAGACTATCAAAGATGGTGGGCAGCCAGGTGCACTCAAAGTGTGCCATGGAACCTGATCCTAGCTCATCTGAATGGGCCTTTTTCAAAAACTATTGGGATCTGAAACTAATTTTGATGGTTATGCCCCTTTTTTCTATTACCGTTGTACTCTTCTTTTGCTGAATAAACTTTGTCTTTTTCTAAAGATAAAGGGCAAAGTTTCTCTCAAAAATTAATCAAATATCATGTGAAAAGCAAGGAACGTGAAGCTACAAAATAAAGAAATAGTTTATTTCATTCACGCTATAAATAGAAAAGGACCCCCCCTCCCCCCACAAGTCGGCAAAAAGAAGTTTCAAAGGAACATGCATACTATGAGAAAAAATATTAGTTTATGTTTCCTAAATTGACAAGCATCACAAATATAATATCATACTCTACCAAAATACGGTAAGTCAAATCTACTAATCATTTGATAAACAACAGAGTGACCCAAGTGGCAATGCCATTGACTGATGGAAGTACTCTTTCCTAACTTCACATTTTTTTTTATTGAGATCGATATGTTGTGCCTCATACACCACAAAGATGAGGGTCAATAGCGGTGACTTTTCTTCATTGCTATTGTCCTATTTATCATCACTATAGGTTTACAACAATGACAAAAAATGCCCATCAATTTTTTGCCTCAATTATAGGTCATCATTAATGTGTGACTCAACATCGACGAAGCATCTCGCCGAAACTGGGAACACCAATAGCAGTGATCCACCCTGTAACAGTGGCATACTGTGAACACCCCAAATTTTTCAAAGTTTTGTAAAAATGACCCTTTTGCCCCTGTTTCATTTTCTGAGAAAACCAAAGCTAAATTTTGATCATTCTTCAGATTTTCTGAACAAAAATCCATATTGATATACTCAAAAATAACTCCGGATCCGAATCCAGTCCTTTAAAACCATATTTCTTCAAAATCCGGATCAAAACCCATTTCTGAAGAAATTTTCTCAAAATGGCTTTTAAATTCTCAGAAAAATTTCTTTTTGTAAATATTTTTATAAAAACACAAAAAAAATTAGTTTTAAATTTTTGTTTTCTCGTGAATTTTAGGATTTTTATTCTAAAAATACAAAAAAATTGAAAAATAAACCAAAGACCAAAAAAATTGGGAAAAATTACAAGAAAACGAAGGATTCTTAAGCCTTTTTGCCAAAAACCTCATTCCCCAACCATTTTTACAAAAATTTCTTAAAAGGAGTCCTCTTATTGGAAAATGCGAAAATCTACAACGGAATCCTCTCGCACGTTTTCACCTCCTCTTTCTACCCTCCATCTTCAAACGACCTTCTTCGCTCTCCACCCTTAATCTTCAACCATTTTTCTCTCTCGAAGCCTCGATGATCTCTTTAAAGAGAGACATCGATCTGAAATTCCACTAGAGGGGGGGTGAATAGTGAAATACGATGCAGATCGATAAAATAAAATAATCAGACAATAAAGCACAACACATAAAACACAGAAGTTATACTGGTTCGGTCAAAACCCAGACCTACATCCAGTCCCCAAGCAAACCACTTGAGCTTTCCACTATAACATCCGAGTCACCGGATAAATAGTACAACACCCTCTTCCTCAGAGGTCTTCTTCTCTCAACAGAGAAGGGGCACACCCTCTTCCACAGAGGTCTTCTTCTCTCAACAGAGAAGGACAACACCCTCTTTCACAGAGGTCTTCTTCTCTCAACAGAGAAGGGCAACACCCTCTTTCACAGAGGTCTACTTCTTTCAACAAAGGAGGGAAATAGTGAATAACAGAGTTACAATACTTCCTATAGAACCTTCAGAATGATATGAATGCACGAATGAAGGATTCTCAGAATGTTCTGTTTGTCACTCAGAGGATACTCTTTGTCAAAGAGCTAGACTTGACTTTTTCTCTTTTCTTTCTTTTCTTTTTCTCTTTCTTTTTCAAGGATCTCTTTTCAAATATTGAATAGGAATTTTTCTCGTTGTAAGCTCACTTGTCTATTCCATGTTGAATAGTTTATTTGAGTGTGTTTATATAGCTTTTAAAAAAGTAGTCGTTACTTTTTGAAATCGTAGCTTTTTGAGATGTGAAATGTTATGTCATTTCAAAAACATCTTTAGAGAAATTCGAGAAAGTCTTCTTTCCATAAAAGTAAAATGTAGGGTACACTAGTCGTTCTAATATTTTAGGTAATACATATTTTATGTAAGAAGTCTATTTCTTACAATAGTACATTGAACGTTAGATTGTAGGCTATTATGTAGTTTTGTCTTTATTCTAATTAATGATTTGAGGTACATAAGTACTTCTTTACTTTAAATGAGTGTAAGTACAATGAGTGCTTTGAGATTTTTATTTGTACATAGTCATGTCAAGTGTTTTCTTTATGTTGTGTTTTTCAAAGTCTACAGAGAGAATGAAGACTACAAGAAAGTCGACATTCTTGAGAAGGATATTTAACAAGGATTTCTTACATGAGGTATTTAATGCTATACAAAGAGAATGATGACTTCAAGTAAGTCGACATTTTATGGGTTTGTAAAAAGGTAACTAGAGTCTTTTCAAAACCTTTATTATATTTGTTTTCTTTGTGTAGTCGATTTTCATGTTTTGTCTTTTTCCTATATTTGAAATCATTTCTTTAAAAAAGGTAACTAGAGTCTTTTCAAAACATATTATATTTGTTTTTCTTTGTGTAGCCGATTTCATGTTTTTGTCTTTTTCCTATATTTGAAATCATTTCTTTAAAGAAGGTGACTAGAGTCTTTTCAAAACATATTATATTTGTTTTTCTTTGTGTAGCCGATTTCATGTTTTGTCTTTTTCCTACTTTTAAAAACATTACTTTTCAAGTTGTCTTGTATATGATATAAGATACAATTATTACATTTTGAAATCATGTCAAAATACCTTTTTCATAAAGGGTTGTAAGAAGGTACAATTATTTGTTTTCAAAAAAGGAGCTTTTTGAAACTATCGTATACTTTTATGAAATAGCTTTTATGAGTGAGTATGTAATATGCAATATGCATGTTCCTGAAGGTTCTGTTACATATGACTCTAAAGAAGAAAAAAATCTTCATCTTGAGGTAGCCGATCTCTTCAGTTGATCTTTAGGAATGCATGGCTCATCAAGCTTTTTCTTCAAGAAGTATGATTGCACCATAGTTGTACTTGAACAGGAAGTCTCCATCCTTTTTGGGTGAGATATCCTTGCATCAAATACTCGTTAGATTTATGGCAAAATATATCCAGTCATAATATAACATTTTTCAAGAGGACATATTATCATATCATATAAAATCAAATAAGACAGTGTATCATATTGTGTGACATCAAAACAGAGTTTCTCAACACGATCCTCTATGGAGGATCATCCATTTTTTTTCGGGCGCCGATCATCCATCTTCACGCTGTGATTCCTCCTTCAAGTTTCCTCTACTACTTCTTATCGAGGATTGTCAATATCCATTACCACACTCCATCATCAAATCTCTCTGAAGCATCCATTAAACCCATCCTCATCGGAGCTCCCCTGCAAACCCACTATCGCCATCCATTTTAACTCCATTTGCTTGGCTTCTGGAGGATCGATCATCATCAAGCAACATCCCCTTTTTCCCCTCTTCTACTGGTCTTTCCTCGATTAGCAAGAAGGATCGATTTCCCCCTGCGAAAGCTACAGGAAGTCGATCGACCTCCCTCCTCCCTGCAATCACAGGAAGCCGATCATCCCAGCATCACGAATAGATGATCCACTCCTTTGGTTTTGACCATCATTAATCCAAGGAAAACTCCACTCTGAAGTTCTAAGCAATCCAAAGAAGATCGCTCTCCTTTGCAATTGAAGGTAAGCAATCACCTCCATCCTCCTTCGACTTCTTGTAAAATTTTCTTTCCCATTTCCTTACGTTTCTCGTAGTTTGTGATACCTCATTCCAGCTTCTTCCCGTTTTACCTTTTTTTTTTACTTTGTATTGTTCCTGTTGTTGATAATTTTCTTGTTTGTAGCCTTGTTAGAGCACCTACAGTGTTGATTTTGCCTGTAGCAAACATCAACCTGTGTAAACGTGCTAACATCTAAAGGGAACAATCAGGTTCCAATAAAACTTTGCTTTGATCTTTTGATCTCTCAGTCTTTTGAAGCTCTTTGTGGTTTTTATAGGGTTCTGTTGGTATGCGTCATAACATTAGTTTCAGTTCTCTTTGATCTGATAATATACATCTACGATTTAATAATGGTGTTACCCATTGTAAAGTCCAACCGTTAATATAGATTTGTTAGGCAATCTGCTACATCATCATCACAAGATATCGTGTTTTCCTTTCATTCTAAGTCTGTTCGTTTCATTACAATTCCCCTTTTAGCTTTATCATGCTTTCCATAGGGTGATTTATATGTCTGTCTACAGTTTGCATGATCAATATCCTCATATTCTTCAGCAAGTCGTTATGAAAATGACATTGACTTTTTTTTTTCTTGAAACGATTCAATGGCTTGGCTGCTGTGGTAATTAGGCTACCAAATGTTGGAAGTATCTCAGAAATACGTCATATGATTTCTTTTTGGCTGATCGATCTTACCTCTCTGTATGACCATTTGCTGAAGTTTTTTTTTTTTATTATCATTTTGTCATTTTATATTCATCCCATTTTTTTTTACCCAGTAGCATTGTATCTACAGTATCATTTTCATTTAGATATCCTCTCTTCTTCATTGATAATTTATATGGAGAATATTTATGTTTTTAGTTCACTCCACGTTCTGTGTCATTTCTTCCCAATCACGATGTCTTGTTCACAGCCTTTGTCCTATACTCATTCACTTTAATGTTTCAGTGTCATGCTCTGTACCCTTACATTGGTAAGCCTTTAAACATGTTTTCAAGTCAGCATAGGTAGCCTTGGAATTGGCCAGGAAAGTGATCCTTTTTATCGATTTGTTGTCATCAGGAGTGATTCATCACTCTGTTGCTACTGCAAAAGCAATCGGTTATTGCTGAAAATGTCTCATCAGGCCATTGGGCAGGGATAAGTCAAGTTGTAAGCTCGAACTGCAAAACCAAAGGGGGTCTCATTCGATGACATCAATGCTACCCAGAATCCGTAGTGTTGTTTTATAGGATGCATTCATAGAGTGCTCTCTATTTTTGCTCAAGTAGCAATATTATGTCGGTTATATACCAGTAAATTAATCTATCAGGCTAAAAAGAAAACAAAAAAAAGGGGGGTGATTATGTATTATACATTGGTAAAAACCCACCAATAACATTAACTTAAGGCATGCTCTGGCACTTTACTTTTAGCACACCTGCTGAGCTCATTTCATTATGCGTCTCCTGTGGATATGATCACTAAGTATCGAATGGCGGTAAAAGTCTCTGCTAAACATCTTCAAAGGCTGTGGGGTAAACTCTTATGAGTCCCTATCTCTAAAAATTTTCTCCTTCCCGGGACAAAATGCTTTGTCTACAGCAACATCGAATGGAAGTCAGTCAATCATCTTTCTCTCAGTATCTCGCAGCTAAAAGATGAGATTATCTTGCTGGGATATGACTATTCTTGGTAGAGACAATTCATGATCTGATGAATGGGTCCTGGAGCATGTGTTTTTTTTTTTTTTCTGCAATATATGGTCTGAAGATGAGGGGTTAATCGGCTGTTAGTATGGCTCATCAGAATTGCTCTAGGATTCACAAAACAGGCAAATTGTTGTTAGTATTTAAGGGTTGAAATGATGGTTATCTGTCACAAAGAACCAACGGCTGAAACACTTAAGTTGCAGAAGCCTATGTGCATGAGTTGTTGTACATTTTTTTTTATTTATCATCAGTTGTGTAATGTTTTGCATTCGATGAATAGTGTCATTATTTGCATTTAGTAGTAGTATTAGTTTGGGTAGTTTGTTTTCATTTGATCTTATTTAATGTGGCACTTTGTTTTCATTGTGGTATACTTAATATTAGCATTACTGCTACTAGCCACATCCCTCTGCCTCTATACCATCTACTACCCTCACTGTTTTCATCCATTGCACAACATCAACCAACTGATGTGGCCCATTCGCATTCTCAGCAGCTAAGAGGCTACTGTTCGTGCTGCTGTGGTCTTTTTACAGCAACTCACAACAACTCACAGAGTTGTTGTGCTCTTTTTATTTGAGTAACAGTCTTTGCATCAGTAGGCATCGTAGCTTCTTCACCTTACATTCACTTTATCTTCCCACATCAGATTGTTGCATCTTACATCTTCACCACCTATCATTATAATTCCACTTCACAGCATCTCACCTTCACCCTTCTTTACTTTGCTGTTCATAAGCATAACCTTCTTTTTATATATAAGTCACTCACAGTAGCCATCCCCTGCACTACCAGCATACCATTTTTTTTATCAGCCATCCCCCGCATTACCAGCATACCATTTTCTGCATAGTTTAAACAACAAAATAAGTCGTTGAGCTTGCTTTATCTGGCTCATGCAAGGTCCTGGCCAATGACTGCCAATCAACTGAGCCCCATTACAATGGTCATTGGTGGGAAGAGGTCTGATAGGAGTTCGGCCTTTCCACAACAGCTTTTACCCTGCTGTATTCCTTTTCCCAAAACACCTGTAAAATAACATTGCAATGGCATTTCTTCCTAGTCTGTAGATGCCAGCATCATTCTCGTCTATCTACATTACATATGTGCCATCGGTGGTACATATATACATATATATATATATATATATATATATATATATATATATACATACAGGTATGTGCGTATATATATATATATATATATATATATATATATATATATATACATATGCATACATACATATATCATTTTTCATTCCTTTTGTCATATATGTCTTTGGCATATAAACCTCTTTTCACAATTTGATTTCCACATGATATATGTGATTTTCCTTCTCTTTCCATTACTAACCCGGTTGTTTTGCAGGAAATATGTGGACAAAGTTGTCATTTGAAGTTGTAAATTTGATTTTATGAGTTGTAATAGCTAGACTTTAATGAGAATTTACATTCCTTGCTTTAGGTAGAATGAATGAGCATTGTAAATACCATGAATTATTTGTCTTCATGCATTTTTGCCTTCATTTCTCAAAATTCTCACAATGGTGAAACACGAATGGCACATACACCATTTCGTAAGAGATAATAAATACTAAGTTGATGATCCACATCAATGGCCATAGTCAGGGTGTGGACAAAACTTAGCATTTTTATCTCTTACGAAATAACACTGGATCCATTTTCAAAATTCATCATATTTTCTTAAATATTTTCTTCTTTTATCAGAATTTAACCTAAAATTAACTCAATATATATACCAATGGCCATAGTCAGGGTATATTGAGGGCTAATTTCATTTTAAATTCTATAAAAGCACTAAAAGGGTATTTTATCCTTCATTTGAAATTAGATATGACTATTATATAATACATTCAATGACCATAGTCAGGAGTGTATTATATCATTAATCCTATTTAAATTCGTTTGAAGAATGAAATATGATTTTCAAAATCCAACTTCAAACTTATTCAAATTCATTTCATCATTTAGGATAGAACTGCATCGCATTTTTTTCAAAATTCTTTTTCAAAAACCCAAGTGATTTTGAACATCTTTCTTCAAATTTCTATTTCAAATTCCAAATCTATCTCAATTTCAAAGTCCAATTTGACTTTGAAATTTCAAAATCATTTCGTATTCAAACTCTAAAATTCCAACCCAAATTCAAAATTCAATTTCAAAGTTCAAATTAAACTTTGAAGCTTCTGATTCATCTTCTGGTTCAAAATCAAGTTTTCTTCAAGTTTTAAATCAAAGTTGAGATTGACTTTTCAAAACCCAAATCCAAAGTTAAATCCTAGTCTCAACTTGGATCCAGATTTCCAAGTATAAACTCCATTCCACTTTGGATCTCCAATTACAGATCCAAATTCCATTTAAGATCCAGATCCTTATTCCACTTTGGATCTTCAATTACAGATCCAAACTCCATTTAGGATCCAGATCCTCATTCCGCTTTGGATCTCCAATTATAGATCCAAACTCCATTTAGGATCCAGATCCTCATTCCGCTTCGGATCTCCGATTACAGATCCAAATTCCATTTAGGATCCAGAATCCATCTCTACATTGGATCTCAGACTTCAGATCCAAATCCATCCTAGGATCCAAATCCAATTCTACATTGGATCTCAGACTTCAGATCCAAATCCATCCTAGGATCCAGAATCCAATTCTACTTTGGATCTCAGACTTCAGATCCAATTCCATCTTAGGATCCAGAGTCCAACCCTATCTTGGATCTCAGATTTCAGATCCAAATACCATCTTGGATTCCAAATCTTGAATCCAATTCCATTCAAAACTTCAGATCCAAATTTCATCTTGGATTTCAAATCTTGAATCCAATTCCATTCAAAAATTCAGATCCAAATTTTATCTTGGATTTCAAATCTTGAATCCAATTTCATTCAAAACTTCAGATCCAAATTTCATCTTGGATTTCAAATCTTGAATCCAATTTCATTCAAAAATTCAGATCCAAATTTCATCTTGGATTTCAAATCTTGAATCCAATTCCATTCAAAGTTTCAGATCCAAATTTCATCTTGATTCCAAATCTTAAAATCCAATTCCATTTTCATTTCAGATTTCAAATCCAATTTCTATTTTTAGGTTCTAAATCCAGAATTCGATTTTGAACTTTATTTAAGATTCAAACTTTGGGTTCAAAATTCCATCTTGAATTCCAAATCAATCCCATTTCTCAATTCTTTTAGATTTCCCACATTTCCTTCTAATTTCAAATTTCAAAATTAGAATTCAATTCCATTCCAAATATTTCATCCAGATTCAAACTTCTAAAAATTCAAAGTCCGTTTATGACTTTGAAAATTTCCTCTCTTCTCTTTCTATCTTAAAGACTTCAAAATCATTTTTTTCAAAATCCAGATTCATTTTCCCAAGCTCTTGATTATTCTAAAAACTTAGAACTTCAAATCTTAAGTTCTAAGTTAGAAATCATTTCTTCACTTTATCAGATTCATCTCAGAAACACTTGAGAATTCTTCAAAACATTTTTAAAAAGAGCATACATCTTTGCATTTTCACAAGCATGATTCTTTGTGCATTTAGACTTAGGATAAGTTCTTAGATAATTTCTTAGCAAAAGAAAAGGCATAGTTTCGACCCTTGGTTCGATTACCCCTGTTAAAGGCGCCAGGAACGGTCGAACCTTGTACCGACGAGCGGATCCCGTCTCCCAGTTTTCCCGCAAATATTTCAAAACGGAGGCGAGTTATTTCAAATATTTCCAAAATTAAGGTCAAGTGAGACCCCGCAAAAGAATTCCTCTTCTCTCCTTTTTCTTCTTTTTCTCTTCTCTCTTTCTTTCTGTCTTTTATCTTTCTCTCTTCAAAAAGGAGGAAAATAAGAGGTTGGAAAGGAAAAGAGAAGGAAGAGAGGGAATATTACAGAGAGGAAAAATTTTGCGATGATCACAGTTTTGGCGACCGAGATGGGACACGTCCCCGTTTGGTCGAATTATGTCTTTCCTTCTTTGCTTTGATATTATCTAAGTCTTTATTCTTCAAATGTCAGCTATATTTTCCATGCAAACCTTAGGAAAGCCTAAATTTTGTCCTAAGCTGACATCATTGCATATAAGATTTAAGTATGGTTTGGTAGGACCATATTGAGGAGATTATTCCATGCTCACATTAGACTTAGGTCTTAAATACAACTCTCTTCAATTCTAGGGATTGAATGAAAAAACAATGTATGCAAGTGTATGCTTCTCTTCGTTTTAATCTATCTCTTTAGGACTTGCATTAGAGCCTTCTGATTTTTTTTGCATGTTGCACATATTTTTGAAAAACTCCCTACCTAATATTGTCCCGGTCTTCACGTTGCTGGGCTGTCTCACTAAACCATAGTTCGGGAGAGAGCCTCACAACTGGACCACTTATTTGGGTTCGCGCCCCCCTACCACGTACCTAAGGGCCATAGTCCGAGGTATATCGGTAGGTGCTCAAGGATGTTGGGAAGCCATTTCCTTAAAACCGGAGAAATATTTCTATGCCACGTACTTCGAGCTTCGGCTTGGGTATATCGGCATATCTTGATTGAAATCAGATGATCTGAACCCTAGAGTTAGGATTAAGGTCCTACAAGCTATTTCAACTGTTTGCATTTAGAGTCAGCCTTTAGGGAGTGCTGTGTGCGCATTCTTGTTTGTGCAGCTTTAGTTGTATGATAATTCTCTTATTTCTTTCATATATATGTATCAAACCCTTTTTCAAAACCCTAGGTGTATTATTCAAAACTTACCCTTATTTTCAAAAAACCCCAGGTGTATATTTCTATCTACCTATATTTCTTTTCTCTTTTAGATCAAATTTTCTTCAAAATCCTGGAAAATTCCTTTAAAAAATTCATCAACATTTTCAAAATTTCCAGGTTTAATTCTTCAAGAAGTCTGTCCATAAGTCCTGCATTCTATCTAATTCTCCTTATTTTTCTTTACCCCAGTATCATCTCAATGGCGTCAAATTCCCTCGATGCTGTCTTTCCCCGAGATCATGTCTTCTATCAGATTCAGGATGGACCCTCGGATCTGCGGGTCATCCAGTCTCGTCCTTTCTTCCCTCGGTGGTATTATTCTTGGTTCGCCACCTTCTCACGTATGTTCCCAGACCACTTGGATGACTGTGGGTTGGAGATGGCATCAGCGGTAGGCAAGAGAACCATCAATGGAGCTTTGATTCAGGCCATGGCAGAACGGTGGAATCCATGTACCTGCACATTCTGGTTTCCTTGGGGAGAGATGACTCTACTGATGGATGAGTTCAATGATATCATGGGATTGCCCGAACCAGCTAGTCAGCTTGATGATCCTGTCGAGCAACAGTTTTTGATCAACATCAAAGGGGTGGATGTTCGAGAAGCCTTGGCCAGAGCAACAGGGAGCAGATCCTGACCCCTTATTAAGATTAGTGGGAATCAGTTCATCGACCTGTTCGAACTATATCAAAAGTACAGAGCCTATAAAGAGGTTGGCACTCTATCTCGAGCAGCGAGAGACAGAATTCAGCATGCCATGATCCTGTGCACAGTGGGGTTAGCTTTCTTCCAAGATGGTCAGAATTTCATAGATATCAAAGTTGCCCAGCTCTTTCGAAGATGGGGAAGTAAGCAGACCCGTCAGCTTTCAGTCTCCATGGCCGCATTAGCCTTTCTTTACAGAGGATTGGCTCGATTTGCTCTCGGGGAGACCATTCTGGTAGAAGGATGCACTTACGCCCTGCAGTCGTGGTTCTTGCGACACGTTCCCTCGAAGGCCAGTTCTTTCAGGTTCAACAGTAAGCAGCCAAAGACAGTCATCCAATGCCGAGCTCTGATCGAGAAGCTGCATCAGGAGGAGATTACCTGGGACTTCTTTGACAGAAGAGAGACTGTTCCTCGATACACTTATGCCCGTGACAAGCGCTACAAGTTGATGGGCCCTTTCTTTTGTGTTGATTATCAGCCGGAACGATGTCTAAGGCAGTTTTCGCAGCGACAGGTTCGTGCCAACACCCGTTTCCCGACAGGCAACGTGCCAGAATTCAACCTGCAGTCGGATCAGTGGTTTGGGGCATATCATGTCGCCAAATATACCTGGGATTCCTTTATTTCTCTGTCTATATTTCCTGGGCCAAATGTATCATCTGAATATCAAGAGTGGTGGCAAACTGTCTGCCCACCCTCTCTTTGTCTTTGAAAGTTAAAAATATCAATAAAAATTTACTTTTTGGCCAAAATGTTGTTTTATGTATTTTTGTTTATAGCGCAAATAAAAGTCACAAATTTTGGTGACAACCTAATCCTGGGTAAAAGGGATATTCTTTCCGCATCTCTCCAATATATTTTATCATGATTGACGACCTCACCTAGGTGACAAGGCATATTTCTCTGTTATAATCAAAATGGTAACACAATTATCACGAATCATGTGATGACCCAATCCCGGGTAATGGGATAATCCCTTGAAATTGTCCACCAAATCTCTTCATTTCTTGCTTTTTCTCAAAGAAATTATGATTTTCAAAAAGCTTCTCCATACTCTAACCATTCCCATATTCTACAGGAAAGCTTTGGCATCTGAAAATGGTTCAGACAAGGGCTGATAAGAGGGCCGCTCAACAACACAGTGACAGCGAGCCAGAGGAGATGAATTCTCCCCGATTATCCAAAAAACATGACTCCGGAGATGAGAGTGATGTTGATCCGGCCATGTACCGGGTTTTTCAGAAAATGATGACTAAAATGATGGCTGAGCAGGCTAAGGCGGCTCCAAAGAAGGCAGCTTCTAAGACCAAGGCTAAGAAGAAGCCCATAAAAAAGCCAGTCAAGATCAGCAAGCAGAAAGTACAGCGTGACAGTACTTCTGAAGGCTCCGAGTCAGCAGGAGAGATCTCCGAGGAAGAAGAGCAGCTGATCTACATCCCGAAACATCTGCGGCAGTCCAAGAAGCCAGTGGAAGAGCCAGTGTCAGTGAACAAGCCCAAATATGGGACCTCTGCAGAGGACTCGATCCAGGCACTGACCAAGATAGTTAAAGACCTGCAAGTCCGGGATAAAGGAAAAAGGTCATACACTAGACATGATTTTTAACTCGGCTTAGAAGGGGACATCAATCTGGAGAACCTCCCCAGAAAGTTCATTAAATTCGATGGATCCGGGGATCCTAAGGCTCACCTTGCCATGTTCTTTGCGGAATGCGCCCGGTTCAGCGACGACAATCGTGCCCTATTTCTCTTTTTTCCCCGCAGTCTAGAGGGGATAGCTGCCAAATGGTACGCTGAGCATATCAATCCCATCGAATTGAGGGATTTTGACAAAGTCGTCAACATGTTTGTTGAGCGCTTCCTATTCAACACGGAAGCTCTGCCCACCCTGAACCACCTGTGCAACCTGAAACAGGAGCCCAATGAAAAGGCCAGGGACTTCATTCACAAGTGGAGAAGCCTGTGCAACAAAATGAGAAACCCTATTTCTGAGGAACATGCCCTCCAGGTCATTCTCAACAATTTCTCACAACCCCTAAAAAGCCTCCTCTTCCCATATCCCTCCAAATCATTCATTGAACTAACAGAGCGAGTAGAATGGCTCGAGATGGGGGTAGAAAATGGGATGTACGAGGGTGTTGCTTTGGCCAAAAATATCCCAGACCCAAAGAAGAAGGCACACTTCACCTACTCCGCCGAGGTTCCAGGGGATGATTAGGGCAGTAGCAGCAAGCAGGGCAGTGGCAGTGGCACAAAGCCCGAGCAGAACAGAGGAAGGAAAGGGAAATTCTTCAAGAGCAGTGACAAGCCTCTTCCGACCGGTCCTCAACAAAAGGGTACCTTCAAGAAAAACCCAAACATATAAACTGGAGCAGAGATCGGAAACTCACTCCCCTCGACCAGCCTTTAGAGAAAATTTTGGAATAATTGCTGTCTCACGGGATGGTGAAACTTCCCAAAGTTGCAGATCCGCCAGTGCTCATGGGAAGATTTAAGGAACAGTATTGCAAGTTCCACAAGGCAATGGGCCATGACACTGAATACTGCTTCATCTTGAAGCACCTGATCCAGGACTGCATTGATAAAAGCATCCTTATTGAGGATGAAGAAGAGGGCAAAATGGACATCCTGTCCGCCCCATTCCCAAAGCATTCAGCATCAACCATTTCGGAAGATTCTTTTCTCCCACAGCGTCACATACATCATTGTTCCAGCGAGGAGATAAGTTTGCAGCATCAGGTAATGGTTCTACATCAGAATCAACCTGCATTTCATAGAAGGGATATCGTCTCATTTTTAAATATTAGAAACATGTCAGTTGAGAATGGAAAAACCCAAGTTTTTCCAAAGAGATTTCTGAGAAAGGAAACCTGCACAGAGGAAGCAGAAACCTCAGAAGCAGCAGAAGAGCGGCCAAAAGCCTTCAAAAGCCTATCACAACGCTCTCCAATATCTCTATTTTTGAATTAACCCACGATTCTCCCCAGCATCAGGAAAAACTAGATGATCTACTAAGAAAGATCAAAGTAAAGCCGGGCACCACGCCCGAAGACATGGCGCAGATTGTAAACCAAGCAATGACCAATGCGTCTATTACTTTCTCTGATGAGGACCTGCCAAAGCCTCATTCTTTTCACAACAATGCACTGTACATCGTGGTAAGGACCAGGGGCATGACTGTCCCGCATGTGCTCGTTGATGGAGGCAGCAGTCTCAATATTTGCCCAGAAATGACGGCAAAGGCCTTGGGATTAAAAGAAGAAGAGTACGTGCCCGACCCTATTACTATCTATGGCTTCGATAATCACGGGCAGACTGCAAAAGGCAAAGTCTTTTTAGAGATCTTCATCAACTACTCAGTGCACATGGTATTATTCCATGTTGTCAATGTGCCACCAACTTACAATCTTCTGTTGGGACGAACATGGATCCACAATGCCAATGCCGTCCCATCAACTCTCCACCAGTGCATCAAGTGGTCCAAGGGTGGAATGATTACTACCGTCTTGGGCGAAGACCCTAAAGAAAGGCTGCCACAGCCTATGATTCCCCGTCCAACATTCACAACTGATATTACAAGCATCCGGGAAGCGGATGAAATCAATCTCAGTGATAGCCTAGAGATGCTGAAATTAAAAGATGTCATGGATGAAGAGAATGTTGCAACTACGGTCCAATGGCAGGGACCTTGTTTCTTCAAGCTAGGAGGACGCATTAATTACACCTCCTTCAAAGATCATCCCTTATTTCCTCAGTTTTCTAAAGCAAGAAAGGGATTCGATCTGTTGATAAAACATGGATATCAACCATTCTGAGGCATGGGGAAAGATGAAGACGGCATGATAGAGCCCATCATTCCAGTTCGGCATGCGGACAGTTCAGGGTTGGGGTTCACCGGCCAGGATTCCAACAAGAAGACTATTTTTGTCAGAGGAAGCCAATAAAAAGATGATGCCTTAATTTTCCTGCTTTCTTTTCTTCTCTTTTATTTAAATCTTGTAGGGACAATACAGTCCCATCTTTTGTCAGAGTCTTGTAAATACTTTACTTCAATCAATGAAAGATCAAATCTTCTCTTTGAGCATCTATCATTTCCTTCTTATACTTTGTCTATGTCATTGTTCTTTGCTTTATACAAAAATTTGATTTGGCTCGTACTTTCTCTAAAAAACAACCTCTTTTTGGCATTTTCAGGACCTTTAACTCCTGAATCAATGACAAAATTCGTTATCAATCCCAAATATCTAAAATTGGCAAGGTTTCCTGAGATGAAAGACAGAGCAGAGGTCAGTCAGACAGCGGAGCAGACCAAAGAGCCAACCGAATTTGATTCCACTATTCAGGAATTGCCAGAATTTGCTCACATTCAGAAACAGGATGAACCCTCGTCTTTGGTGCAAGATCCAACCGAGGATATCAACATTGGGTCGGAAGATGATCCGAAAATTCTCAAAATCGGGTCAAGTCTAAGCGAAGTCGAAAAAGCTAGACTCATCCAATTCCTCAAAAAGCATCAGGAAGTATTTGCCTGGACTTATGAAGATATGCCTGGATTGGATATCAAGCTGGTTGAGCATCGACTCAAGTTGAAACCAGAAGCCAGACCAATCAAGCAGAAATTGAGGAAGTTAGACCCTCAAATCGAGCAGCAAGTCAAAGAAGGACTTGAAGATTTATTGAAAGCAGGCTTCATCCGGGCCATTGATTACCCAGACTGGTTAGCAAATATCGTGGCAGTCCCCAAAAAGAAAGGAAAAGTTCGGATTTGCATTGATTTCAGGGATCTCAATAAGGCCACCCCGAAAGATGATTATCCGCTTTCCAATATTGACCTGTTGATCGATAGCACAGCGGGTCATGCCATGTTTTCTTTCATGGACGGATATTCAGGTTATAATCAGATCAAGCTGGCCGTTCGTGATCAGTCAAAGACTTCATTTACTACACCATGGGGTACCTTTTGCTATACAGTCATGCCATTTGGGCTCAAAAATGCCGGGGCAACCTATCAAAGGGTGATGGCCGTCATTTTCCACGATCAAATGCATAAGAATATGGATGCATATGTGGATGATATTTTTGTTAAGTCTAAAGAAGAAGAGGATCACCTTGATGCTCTTAGTCAAGTTTTTGAAAGACTTATTCTTTACAAATTAAGACTTAACCCTCAGAAATGTGTTTTTGGAGTGGAGTCCGGCAAATTACTCGGCTTCATTATCAGCAAGAAAGGAATCGAGGTGGATCCGGCCAAGGCAAAAGCCATTATTGATATGCCGCCTCCAACTAATCTCAGGGAACTGCGAAGCCTTCAAGGGCGTATTCAGTCTATTCACAGGTTCATCTCCAATTTGGCTATGAGATGTGAGCCTTTTAACCATTTGCTAAGAAAAGGAGTTAAATTTGAATGGGGATCAGAATGCCAACTCTCGTTTGAGCGCATCAAGCAGTATCTCCTTAATCCACCAGTTTTGAAGCCGCCAAAGTTGGGAAAACCTCTTCTACTATACATTTCTGTCAATCAGAATGCTTGTGGTGGATTCCTCGCGCAGTATGAAGAGGGCTGCCTGATAGAGCACGCCATTTACTATGTGAGCAAAACTTTCATTGATTATGAAAAGAAGTATTCTCAGATGGAGAAAACTTGTCTAGCTCTGTTTTGGATGTGCCAGAAGTTAAGACATTACTTGTTGGCTTCTGAAATTAAGTTTCTATCGAAGCTTAATCCTCTTAGATACATCTTGGAAAAACCATTTCTCACTGGACGGATTGCGAAGTGGCAAGTCCTTCTGATGCAATATGACTTAGAGTATGTCTCTCAGAAGTCGATTAAAGGCCAAGCGATTGCAGATCAGTTGGCGGATTTTCCTTTAACAGAAGAGATTAAAGCAGAGGATGATTTTCCCGATGAACACATCTGCAATATCCAACAACCTCTAGTTTGGAACCTTTTCTTCGATGGCTCTAAAAATATGTCTGGCATCGGGATCAGAGTCTTGTTAATCACTCCAGAAAAAGAAATGATCTCTTATTCCCTCAAGCTTGGTTTTCAATGCACTCATAACATGGCCGAGTATGAAGCTTTAATACAAGGCCTCAAAATTCTGCAAAGTTTCAATGTCAAAAGAGTACATGCTTTTGGCGACTCTCTACTTGTTGTCAGTCAAGTTAACATTGAATGGCAAGTGAAAGATCCAAAATTAATTTCGTATCAGAAAATCGTTCTAGCTCTTGTGGACAGCTTCGAAGAATTTCAGCTCAATCATATCAGAAGAGAGCACAATCAAATAGCTGATGGTTTAGCCAGTCTGGGCTCCATTTTATCCTTCAAGGGCAGTGAATCATGTCATTCTTTTGAAGTCGGCAGACTTGAGCTACCTTCTTTCGCTTCAGTCATGCAAGTAAACCAGGCCGATCAGAAGGAGAAACCCTGGTATCAAAATATCAAAAATTTCATTGAGTCTGGTGAATTTCCACCAGAGATGCCAAAAAGGGAGCAACGTGCAATTCAGCGTATGTCTACCCGATATTTCATTCTTGCTAATGTCCTCTACCGCCGTGGGTTCAGTTCTGAGTATTCAAGGTGCTTAGACAAAGAAGAAGCTATGGAAGTTATCCAAGAGGCACATGAAGGGATTTGTGGTGGCCATGTCGGCTATCAAACTCTCGTTAAGCAGATCGTTCGAGCAGGGTACTATTGGAATACCATGCAGCAGGACTGTCATAAATTTGTGAAGAAATGCGTCAAGTGCCAATTGCACGCGCCTTATATTCATGCTCCGGCCGCATATCTACAATCAGTTGTTTCTCCTTGGCCATTTTCTATGTGGGCTTTTGACGTCGTCGGCCCGATTACTCCTTTTGCTTCCAACGGTCACAAATATTTTCTGGCTGCGACAGAGTATTTCACAAAATGGGTTGAAGCTGTTACTCTACGCACAGTAGAAGGCCGCCATGTGGTTTCTTTCATTCACAAGAACATTCTTTGCCGCTTCGGCATACCACATGACATTGTTTCGGACAATGGAACTCATTTTAAAAATGAGAGGATGAAAACACTTTGTTCCAAATTCAGAATTTCCCATCATTTCTCAGCTTCCTATTATCCTCAAGGGAATGGCCAAGCAGAGGCTACCAATAAGATCTTGATTCGTATTCTGAAAAGGACTGTGAAAACAGGTCGAGACTGGCATGAGAAAATTCATGACGCACTTTGGGCATATCGGACCACCATTCGGACTCCGACTAATGCCACTCCTTCAGAACTTGTTTACGGAACTGAAGTAGTATTGCCTTTCCATGTCCAAAAGCCCGCTCTCAAATTTGCTTCTCTTATATAATTGCCACTTGATCAGTACCAGCAGCAGAGATTGGTGCAGCTAGATTTACTGGATGAAAAGAGGCTCAAGGCAGCAGAGCATGCTCAAGCTTATCGGTAGAGGATAGCTCGACACTATGCCAAGTCTGTCATTGAGAGAAAATTTCGAGTTAACGATTTGGTACTCAGATCAACGGCTCATTTCAAGCATCGACCACGGGGCAAGTGGTCACCCAATTGGGAAGGCCCTTATATGGTTAAGGAAGCGCTTCCTCGCAATTCATATCGTTTAATCAACGCAGATGGAGTGGAGATGCCAGATCCCATCAATGCGTTGCATTTGAAGAAATTTTATACTTAGAATTTTCATTCTAAAACTTTTTGTACTATTCAAAGAGCCATTTCAATAAAAACAATGATCTTCTATCAATTCTTACATTCTTCTCCATGATATTGGGGCATTTTATTGATCTATAATCATTTTTCTTCATCATATGCAGGCAGGATTAGACGAAAGCTCTTTTCCTTAAATTTTGTTAATTCTCAATTGATCTTGTGATCTTTATTTTCATTTCTTTTTCTTTGGGGTTTTGATCAAATTTTTATCAAGCTATTGCTCATTTATGTCAAGTTTTAACAAAATTTTCAATCTTATTAAAATTTTGTCTACCTTTATCTTTAAATCTATCCCTTTCAGGTTAAGGGATAAACATGATGCCTCCTTTCAATGAGGTATTCCTTTTATTATTTCTCCCGTTCAGGATAAGGGGACAAATCCTGAATTATCTTCTAAAAACTCATTTTAAAAATCTAGCTCATCTTTAAAACCCAGTTCTCGCACTGGTTATTTCTCAAACTTTTCAATCATATATTGAGCTCATTCGGAAAATCCGGTTCTCACACCGGTAACCTTCTAAAATCAGTCTTCCGACCAAAGATCTTTCTCCTTCTAAATTTTAGTTCTAACTTGAAATCTCCCAAAACTTCATGTATTTCCAAAGGATCCAGCATCTCGCTGGTCATGTATTTCCAAAAGATCCAGCATCCCGTTGGTCATGTATTTCCAAAAGATCCAGCATCTCGCTGGTCATGTATTTCCAAAAAGGATCCAACACTCGTTGGTCATGTATTTTTGAAGGATCCAACATCTCGCTGGTCATGTATTTCCAAAAGATCCAGCATCTCGCTGGTCATGTATTCCCAAAGGATCCAACATCTCGTTGGTCATGTATTCCAAAAGATCCAGCTCCCGCTGGTCATGTATTCCAAGAGATCAAACCCTTAGGGTGCGACTCCTCAATTCTATCATTTCCAATCTTTCAAATTTTATTTTTCCAACCTTTGGTTGCAATATCTCCATCCTTTTCTCAACCCTCGGGTTATAACCTCCCAAATTCAATCACTTTCAAAACATCAGATTAAATCCTTCATTTTCAAATCCAGTTTTTATAACTGGTCGGGATTTTCAAATCCAGTTCTATAA
Organism: Nuphar pumila; assembly: GCF_984573655.1. NCBI lineage: Eukaryota > Viridiplantae > Streptophyta > Magnoliopsida > Nymphaeales > Nymphaeaceae > Nuphar > Nuphar pumila. The sequence goes on along the minus strand of NC_143256.1, from coordinate 31,190,370 downwards.
TTGGTCGGGATTTTCAAATCCAGTTCTATAACTGGTCGGGATTTTCAAATCCAGTTTTTATAACTGGTCGGGATTTTCAAATCCAGTTTTTATAACTGGTCGAGATTTTCAAATCCAGTTTTTATAACTGGTCGGGATTTTCAAATCCAGTTTTCATAACTGGTCGGGATTTTCAAAAACCTAAAGTATTTCATCAATCCAGTTTTCTAAAGTCTGATTCTTACACCATTTCTTTAAATTACAGCCGAGGTCTCATCGAAATCTATATTGAATGATTATCTCACAAAGAATTCGTGAAAACTTTGCCAATTTGCTAAAAGCATTTGTTGATTCTAAATATTCTTACTGCACAAAAAGAATTTTTTTCTCAGATTACCTCCAGTATTTCCTTCCAAAAGGTGAAACTTTTTGCGAAAAGAGGTAAAATTCAAATCTTTTCCTATTGATCAACCAAAAGGATGTAAGAAATGTCCTCGATATGATCAATGAAAGAAATCTTCAATGACGTTGAAAAGCCAGAAGCGAATTGATATTGATCCTGGCTATGGCGCATGTTTTAAAATGACTTTCTGACAATCAGGCAGTGGAAATATCTTGAGATATAAAAAAAATCCACTCAACCCATATCTTCTCATTTCGTTTAAAAGTTGCAATCAAATATCCGCAAAAGGGATCTCTCAATTGTCGTCAAGATGAAGGCGAATTAAGCGAGTGGACCCCCGGGGCCAAAGAAGATTGGAAACATCTCCAAGATGACGGAGTTTGTGACGGATCCTTCTAGGGAAAGTTCAAATCACCGTCAAGATGAAGGCGAGTGTGATGAACCTACCGACAAACCCTAAAAGATATTTGATTTCTGCTATCATCAAAAGACCTTTTGAGCCAATGTCATCATATATAATCCCTGAGAAAAAGAAGGATCGGATCATCTCCAAGATGAAAGAGTTTGTGACGTACCCTTCCCTGAAAAAGAGAGAAAAGTCAGGACACCCAAATGAAGGATGATGTGAGAAACCGAGAAAACCCAAATGACTCAAAAAGAGTGCAAAAAGATCATCGTAGGGGAAACACCCAGATATCAAACTGCCAAAGTTGCCAGAAGTCATCTTTTCTCATGCAAAATTCTTTTATCAATATCTCTTCATTTCCCGCTTTTATGAAATTAAAAATATTTCTTTTATTCTCATATCAGGGAAATGGATAGCTTCCTTGAAGAAAATCATCAGCGCAAATTTTTGAATTTGACTCTTGAAACTGAAGAGTTAACCTCATTGGGGGAAATACTCTAAGTAAAAGAGGGAATATCTTCGCACATACGTGCACATTTTCAAGCATTTGAATCAGCTACAATTTTATCTTATTGGCAAAATTTTCTAGATAATCTACGAATGAAATAAACATTCAATACCCATTTTGATGCAATCTAGCATTGTCTATATCTTCCAGAAGAGTTGCCTCACTCAGTTGAAGTATCTCTTCCTGTCCCATCGCGGTTTCTTCAGTCAAGGATTCCGTATGGTGTTCCCACTCAGGTTAAGGGTCAAAAACCTGAAATTTCTGCGAAAGATCATTTGATTTCAAAAGCTATTTCAGTCTCAGCAATGAGACGCCCAATTTCTTCCCCTTTTCAAAGCTTTAGGGACTCTATATTTCCTCCTTTCACAAAAAACCCCTCTCGGATTCGTTAGTCCATATTCCGAAGGTCCCATCATGGTTTTCTCCATTTTTGAGAAACCTGTATGGTAGATTTCCCCCACTCAGGATAAGGGTTAAACCTGAACCATTTGCGAAAGATCATTAATTTCAAAAGCTATTTCAGTCTCAGCAATGAGACGCCAAATTTCTTCCCCTTTTCAAAGCTTTAGGGACTCTATATTTCCTCCTTTCGCAAAAACCCCTCTCGAATTTGTTCGTCCAAATTCCGAAGGTCCCATCATGGTTTTCTCCGTTTTTGAGAAACCTGTATGGTAGATTTTCCCTACTCAGGATAAGGGTTAAACCTGAACCATTTACGAAAGATCATTAATTTCAAAAGCTATTTCAGTCTCAGCAATGAGACGCCCAATTTCTTTCCCTTTTCAAAGCTTTAGGGACTCTATATTTCCTCCTTTCGCAAAAACCCCTCTCGGATTTATTGGTCCAAATTTCGAAGGTCCCATCGTGCTTTCTCCATTTTTGAGATACCTGTATGGCAGATTTTTCCCACTCAGGATAAGGGTCAAACTTGAACCTTCTGCGAAAGATCATTTGATTTCAAAAGCTATTTCAGTCTCAGCAATGAGACGCCCAATTTCTTCCCCTTTTCAAAGCTTTAGGGACTCTATATTTCCTCCTTTCACAAAAAACCCCTCTCGGATTTGTTCGTCTAAATTCCGAAAGTCCCATCATGGTTTTCTCCATTTTTGAGAAACCTGTATGGTAGATTTCCCCCACTCAGGATAAGGGTTAAACCTGAACCATTTGCGAAAGATCATTAATTTCAAAAGCTATTTCAGTCTCAGCAATGAGACACCCAATTTTTTCCCCTTTTCAAAGCTTTAGGGACTCTATATTTCCTCCTTTCGCAAAAACCCCTCTCGGATTTGTTCGTCCAAATTCCGAAGGTCCCATCATGGTTTTCTTCATTTTTGAGAAACCTGTATGGTAGATTTCCCCCACTCAGGATAAGGGTTAAACCTGAACCATTTGCGAAAGATCATTAATTTCAAAAGCTATTTCAGTCTCAGCAATGAGACGCCCAATTTCTTCCCCTTTTCAAAGCTTTAGGGACTATATTTCCTCCTTTCGCAAAAACCCCTCTCGGATTTGTTCGTCCAAATTTCGAAGGTCCCATTGTGCTTTCTCCATTTTTGAGAAACCTATATGACAGATTTCTCCCACTCAGGTTAAGGGTCAAAAACCTGAATTTTCTGTGAGAGGTCATTGATTTCAAAAAGCTATTTCAGTCTCAGCAAATGAGACGTCCAAAATCATTCCTTTTTCCAAGCTTTAGGGAACCCTATATTTTCCTCCTTTCGCAGAAACCCCTTTCGGATTTGTTCATCCAAATTCCGAAGGTCCCATTATGGTTTCTCCATTTGAGAAATCCGTATGGTAGATTTCTTATCTAGGTTAAAAGTTAACCCGGAACCTCACTTCGCGAGGTATCTTCCTTGTAGGTTTGGGTTAAACCTGAGTCTTGTTCCTACAAAATTCCTCGTTTTAACAAGATGATTTCTTCCAGTCCCATCATGGCTCTTCCCATCGAGGAATTTATGCTTTGTATATCCATCCAAGAAAGGATTGTACGTGAGCTTCGTCTCACGAGGCATTTTTCAAAATGTCCCATCAAGGTTCTCATGTACTTTTTTCCTCATTCAAAACACCTTTTGATATATCTTCGTCCCATCCAGGTTAAGGGCTAAACCTGAATCATTCCAAAAAGAGTATCTTGTCTCACCCATGAGACCTGATCAAAATTCTCATTTCCCACCATTTCAGGATTTTCATCCAAAGTCCCATCACGATTTTCTCATTATCTACTCAATCATATCATTCTCGAGGATTTCGTTTCCCCAAAACCATTCAGGATAAGATCTTAAGCCTGAAGAGTCATATTTCCCAAAATAATTCTTCCACACCCAGTTTAGATCTGCTGATTGGGGCATTTTTCAAAATTTGGAGTGTTATCTTTGCCACTAAGCTCGGTTTTCAACCGGCTTATTAGCAAAGAGGGGCATCTGTGAACACCCCAAATTTTTCAAAGTTTTGTAAAAATGACCCTTTTGCCCCTGTTTCATTTTCTGAGAAAACCAAAGCTAAATTTTGATCATTCTTCAGATTTTCTGAACAAAAATCCATATTGATATACTCAAAAATAACTCCGGATCCGAATCCAGTGCTTTAAAACCATATTTCTTCAAAATTCGGATCAAAACCCAATTCTGAAGAAATTTTCTCAAAATGGCTTTTAAATTCTCAGAAAAATTTCTTTTTGTAAATATTTTTACAAAAACACAAAAAAAATTAGTTTTAAATTTTTGTTTTCTCGTGAATTTTAGGATTTTTATTCTAAAAATACAAAAAAATTGAAAAATAAACCAAAGACCAAAAAAATTGGGAAAAATTACAAGAAAACGAAGGATTCTTAAGCCTTTTTGCCAAAAACCTCATTCCCCAACCATTTTTACAAAAAATTCTTAAAAGGAGTCCTCTTATTAGAAAATGAGAAAATCTACAACGGAATTCTTTCGCACGTTTTCACCTCCTCTTTCTACCCTCCATCTTCAAACGACCTTCTTCGCTCTCCACCCTTAATCTTCAACCATTTTTCTCTCTCGAAGCCTCGATGATCTCTTTAAAGAGAGACATCTATCCTCTATGGAGGATCATCCATTTTTTTTCGGGCGCCGATCATCCATCTTCACGCTGTGATTCCTCCTTCAAGCTTCCTCTACTACTTCTTATCGAGGATTGTCAATATCCATTACCACACTCCATCATCAAATCTCTCTGAAGCATCCATTAAACCCATCCTCATCGGAGCTCCCCTGCAAACCCACTATCGCCATCCATTTTAACTCCATTTGCTTGGCTTCTGGAGGATCAATCATCATCAAGCAACATCCCTTTTTTCCCCTCTTCTACTGGTCTTTCCTCGATTAGCAAGAAGGATCGATTTCCCCCTGCGAAAGCTACAGGAAGTCGATCGACCTCCCTCCTCCCTGCAATCACAGGAAGCCGATCATCCCAGCATCACGAATAGATGATCCACTCCTTTGGTTTTGACCATCATTAATCCAAGGAAAACTCCACTCTGAAGTTCTAAGCAATCCAAAGAAGATCGCTCTCCCCTGCAATTGAAGGTAAGCAATCACCTCCATCCTCCTTCGACTTCATGTAAAATTTTCTTTCCCATTTCCTTACGTTTCTCGTAGTTTGTGATACCTCATTCCAGCTTCTTCCCGTTTTACCTTTTTTTTTTTTGACTTCGTATTGTTCCTGCTGTTGATAATTTTCTTGTTTGTAGCCTTGTTAGAGCACCTACAGTGTTGATTTTGCCTGTAGCAAACATCAACCTATGTAAACGTGCTAACATCTAAAGGGAACGATCAGGTTCCAATAAAACTTTGCTTTGATCTTTTGATCTCTCAGTCTTTTGAAGCTCTTTGTGGTTTTTATAGGGTTCTGTTGGTATGTGTCATAACATTAGTTTCAGTTCTCTTTGATCTGATAATATACATCTACGATTTAATAATGGTGTTACCCATTGTAAAGTATAGCCGTTAATATAGATTTGTTAGGCAATCTGCTACATCATCATCACAAGATATCGTGTTTTCCTTTCATTCTAGGTCTGTTCGTTTCATTACAATTCCCCTTTTAGCTTTATCATGCTTTCCATAGGGTGATTTATATGTCTGTCTACAGTTTGCATGATCAATATCCTCATATTCTTCAGCAAGCCGTTATGAAAATGGCATTGACTTTTTTTTTTTTCTTGAAACGATTCAATGGCTTGGCTGCTGTGGTAATTAGGCTACCAAATGTTGGAAGTATCTCAGAAATACATCATATGATTTCTTTTTGGCTGATCGATCTTACCTCTCTGTATGACCATTTGTTGAAGTTTTTTTTTTTTATTATCATTTTGTCATTTTATATTCATCCCATTTTTTTTTTTACCGAGTAGCATTGTATCTGCAGTATCATTTTCATTTAGATATCCTCTCTTCTTCATTGATAATTTATATGGAGAATATTTATGTTTTTAGTTCACTCCACGTTCTGTGTCATTTCTTCCCAATCACGATGTCTTGTTCACAACCTTTGTCCTATACTCATTCACTTTAATGTTTCAGCGTCATGCTCTGTACCCTTACATTGGTAAGCCTTTAAACATGTTTTCAAGTCAGCATAGGTAGCCTTGGAATTGGCCAGGAAAGTGATCCTTTTTATCGATTTGTTGTCATCAGGAGTGATTCATCACTCTGTTGCGACTGCAAAAGCAATCGGTTATTGCTGAAAATGTCTCATCAGGCCATTGGGCAGGGATAAGTCAAGTTGTAAGCTCGAACTGCAAAACCAGAGGGGGTCTCATTCGATGACATCAATGCTACCCAGAATCCGTAGTGTTGTTTTATAGGATGCATTCACAGAGTGCTCTCTATTTTTGCTCAAGTAGCAATATTATGTCTGTTATATACCAGTAAATTAATCTATCAGGCTAAAAAGAAAACAAAAAAAAAGGGGGGTGATTATGTATTATACATTGGTAAAAACCCACCAATAACATTAGCTTAAGGCATGCTCTGGCACTTTACTTTCAGCACACCTGCTGAGCTCATTTCATTATGCGTCTCCTGTGGATATGATCACTAAGTATCGAATGGCGGTAAAAGTCTCTGCTAAACATCTTCAAAGGCTGTGGGGTTAACTCTTATGAGTCCCTATCTCTAAAAAATTTCTCCTTCCCAGGACAAAATGCTTTGTCTACAACAACATCGAATGGAAGTCAGTCAATCATCTTTCTCTTAGTATCTCGCAGCTAAAAGATAAGATCAACTTGCTGGGATATGACTATTCTTGGTAGAGGCAATTCATGATCTGATGAATGGGTCCTGGAGCTGAAAGTACACTAGGATCGAGGCAACGAGCACTAGAGGGGGGGTGAATAGTGCTTTTAAAACTTTTCTGCGGAATATTGAATGATTTTGCAAATCTCAAAGCAAACACACAAAGAACACAAGATTTTATCCTGGTTCGGTCAAACCCGACCTACATCCAGTCCCCAAGCAAAACCCGCTTGAGATTTTCCACTATCAACCTTGTAAACTACAAGATCACACAGACCATAACCGGTCCCACTTTCAGTAACAACCCAACTGAAAGCAAACAACTCCTTTACACCAAGGAGTCCTTCTTTTTACAGAAAAGAAATAAGAACTTACAATACAACCTATGAGCCTTCCTTTTGAATGAAAATGAGATGCAATTGGCTTTTGAGGTTGTTGAAACACTCTACTCACGAATTCACTATCTCTCAAAGTGATTTGAGTGAAAAACTGAAGTGAAAATATCACGTGAGTGAGAAAACAAATACTTGAATGAATAGGAGTGAAAAGCAAGATTCAAATCAATTGAATTTGATATATTTGAGTGTAAAATGCACTCATATTTATAGTTAAAAGATTCCATACGTTGAGAGTATGAAAGGGTGTCAAAACGGTCCATTTTGAACGATCAAAACATTTGAAAAATGAAAAGACACGCCTTTTTGAAGTTTCAGGAAAATGGCAAAATTAGTCGACTGAAACATCAGTTAGTCGACTAATAGTTAGTTATTAGTAGACTGACAGTTATCGTCGGTCGACTGATCTGTTAATCGAGCCGTTTGAAAATCTGAATTTTTGAAACTTAGACGACTTAAGAAAAGTTAGTCGACTGATAATATCATCAATAGACTGAAAAACCTTTTAGTCGACTGCTGCTAAAATCTTCTGAAAAACAAACATTCTGTTCGGTCGACTGATAAAAAGCATTAGTCGACTGCTGCTAATTTTTCAGAAAACACATGTTCTGTTCAGTCGACTGAAAAACCATTAGTCGACTGCTGCTAATTTTCCAGAAAACACATGTTCTGTTCAGTCGACTGAAAAACCATTAGTCGACTGCTGCTAATTTTCCAGAAAACAGACATTCTGTCCAGTCGACTGATAAAACCTTCGGTCGACTAATTTGACAAGAATGACTTTTTAGAAAATATGGCGCGAAAGGATTAGTCGACTGATAAGTCTATTGGTCGACTAATAAATATGAAAATTTAAGAAAAGAGTTTTCTAAAAAGATTTTCAAAAGAGTTTCTTTTAGAAAAGTTTTTCTAAAGACTTTTAAGGTGAAATGCAACCTAATTATGCACTCTAAGTAAGGCTCTTACAAGAATCAAAGACTTTTAATGAATTAAACATTTGCACACTAGTCTTCAAGGATTCTTCACTGAATTCTTCAATTTCTTCATAGCCTTAGATGAAATGCAGTTGATTCTACTTGCTCATCATCAAAACCTTGTACTTGAAGTATCATGTATGGCTTCATTGTCGTAACATGAGCATGTGTTTTTTTTTCTGTAATATATGGTCTGAAGATGAGGGGTTAATCGGCTGTTAGTATGGCTCATCAGAATTGCTCTAGGATTCACAAAACAGGCAAATTATTGTTAGTATTTAAGGGTTGAAATGATGGTTATCTGTCACAAGAAACCAATGACTGAAACACTTAAGTTGCAGAAGCCTATGTGCATGAGTTGTTGTACATTTTTTTTATTTATCATCAGTTGTGTAATGTTTTGCATTCGATGAATATTGTCATCATTTGCATTTAGTAGTAGTATTAGTTTGGGTAGTTTGTTTTCATTTGATCTTATTTACTGTGGCACTTTGTTTTCATTGTGGTATACTTAATATTAGCATTACTGCTACTAGCCAGATCCCTCTGCCTCTATACCATCTTACACCATCTACTACCCTCACTGTTTTCATCCATTGCACAACATCAACCAACTGATGTGGCCCATTCGCATTCTCAGCAGCTAAGAGGCTACTGTTCGTGCTGCTGTGGTCTTTTTACAGCAATTCACAACAACTCACAGAGTTGTTGTGCTCTTTTTATTTGCGTAACAGTCTTTGCATCAGTAGGCATCGCAGCTTCTTCACCTTACATTCACTTTATCTTCCCACATCAGATTGTTGCATCTTACATCTTCACCACCTATCATTACAATGCCACTTCACAGCATCTCACCTTCACCCTTCTTTACTTTGCTGTTCATAAGCATAACCTTCTTTTTATATATAAGTCACTCACAGTAGCCATCCCCTGCACTACCAGCATACCATTTTTTTTATCAGCCATCCCCCGCATTACCAGCATACCATTTTTTGCATAGTTTAAACAACAAAATAAGTCGTTGAGCTTGCTTTATCTGGCTCATGCAAGGTCCTGGCCAATGACTGCCAATCAACTGAGCCCCATTACAATGGTCATTGGTGGGAAGAGGTCTGATAGGAGTTCGGCCTCTCCACGGCAGCTTTCACCCTGCTGTATTTCTTTTCCCAAAACACCTGTAAAATAACATTGCAATGGCATTTCTTCCTAGTCTGTAGATGCCAGCATCATTCTCGTCTATCTACATTACATATGTGCCATCGGTGGTACATATATACATATATATATATATACATACAGGTATGTGCGTATATATATATATACATATGCATACATACATATATCATTTTTCATTCCTTTTGTCATATATGTCTTTGGCATATAAACCTCTTTCCACTATTTGATTTCCACATGATATATGTGATTTTCCTTCTCTTTCCATTACTAACCCGGTTGTTTTGCAGGAAATATGTGGACAAAGTTGTCATTTGAAGTTGTAAATTTGATTTTATGAGTTGTAATAGCTAGACTTTAATGAGAATTTACATTCCTTGCTTTAGGTAGAATGAATGAGCATTGTAAATACCATGAATTATTTGTCTTCATGCATTTTTGCCTTCATTTCTTAAAATTCTCACAATGGTGAAACACGAATGGCACATACACCATTTCGTAAGAGATAATAAATACTAAGTTGATGATCCACATCAATGGCCATAGTCAGGGTGTGGACAAAACTTAGCATTTTTATCTCTTACGAAATAACACTAGATCCACACTCGATCCATTTTCAAAATTCATCATATTTTCTTAAATATTTTCTTCTTTTATCAGAATTTAACCTAAAATTAGCTCAATATATATACCAATGGCCATAGTCAGGGTATATTGAGGGCTAATTTCATTTTAAATTCTATAAAAGCACTAAAAGGGTATTTTATCCTTCATTTGAAATTAGATATGACTATTATATAATACATTCAATGACCATAGTCAGGAGTGTATTATATCATTAATCCTATTTAAATTCGTTTGAAGAATGAAATATGATTTTCAAAATCCAACTTCAAACTTATTCAAATTCATTTCATCATTTAGGATAGAACTGCATCGCATTTTTTTCAAAATTCTTTTTCAAAAACCCAAGTGATTTTGAACATCTTTCTTCAAATTTTTATTTCAAATTCCAAATCTATCTCAATTTCAAAGTCCAATTTGACTTTGAAATTTCAAAATCATTTCGTATTCAAACTCCAAAATTCCAACCCAAATTCAAAATTCAATTTCAAAGTTCAAATTAAACTTTGAAGCTTCTGATTCATCTTCTGGTTCAAAATCAAGTTTTTTTCAAGTTTTAAATCAAAGTTGAGATTGACTTTTCAAAACCCAAATCCAAAGTTAAATCCTAGTCTCAACTTGGTTCCAGATTTCCAAGTATAAACTCCATTCCACTTTGGATCTTTAATTACAGATCCAAATTCCATTTAAGATCCAGATCCTCATTCCACTTTGGATCTCAAATTACAGATCCAAATTCCATTTAAGATCCAGATCCTCATTCCACTTTGGATCTCCAATTACAGATCCAAACTCCATTTAGGATCCAGATCCTCATTCCGCTTTGGATCTCCAATTACAGATCCAAACTCCATTTAGGATCCAGATCCTCATTCCGCTTTGGATCTCCGATTACAGATCCAAATTCCATTTTGGATCCAGAATCCATCTGTATATTGGATCTCAGACTTCAGATCCAAATCCATCCTAGGATCCAGAATCCAATTCTACATTGGATCTCAGACTTCAGATCCAAATCCATCCTAGGATCCAGAATCCAATTCTACTTTGGATCTCAGACTTCAGATCCAAAACCATCTTAGGATCCAGAGTCCAACCCTATCTTGGATCTCAGATTTCAGATCCAAATACCATCTTGGATTCCAAATCTTGAATCCAATTCCATTCAAAACTTCAGATCCAAATTTCATCTTGGATTTCAAATCTTGAATCCAATTCTATTCAAAAATTCAGATCCAAATTTCATCTTGGATTTCAAATCTTGAATCCAATTCCATTCAAAACTTCAGATCCAAATTTCATCTTGGATTTCAAATCTTGAATCCAATTCCATTCAAAAATTCAGATCCAAATTTCATCTTGGATTTCAAATCTTGAATCCAATTCCATTCAAAATTTCAGATCCAAATTTCATCTTGATTCCAAATCTTAAAATCCAATTCCATTTTCATTTCAGATTTCAAATCCAATTTCTATTTTTAGGTTCTAAATCCAGAATTCGATTTTGAACTTTATTTAGGATTCAAACTTTGGGTTCAAAATTCCATCTTGAATTCCAAATCAATCCCATTTCTCAATTCTTTTAGATTTCCCACATTTCCTTCTAATTTCAAATTTCAAAATTAGAATTCAATTCCATTCCAAATATTTCATCCAGATTCAAACTTCTAAAAATTCAAAGTCCGTTTATGACTTTGAAAATTTCCTCTCTTCTCTTTCTATCTCAAAGAGTTCAAAATCATTTTTTTCAAAATCCAGATTCATTTTCTCAAGCTCTTGATTATTCTAAAAACTTAGAACTTCAAATCTTAAGTTCTAAGTTAGAAATCATTTCTTCACTTTATCAGATTCATCTCAGAAACACTTGGGAATTCTTCAAAACATTTTTAAAAAGAGCATACATCTTTGCATTTTTACAAGCATGATTCTTTGTGCATTTAGACTTAGGATAAGTTCTTAGATAATTTCTTAGCAAAACAAAAGGCATAGATTCGACCCTTGGTTCGATTACCCCTGGTAAAGGCGCCAGGAACGGTCGAACCTCGTATCGACGAGCGGATCCCGTCTCCAAGTTTTCCCGCAAATATTTCAAAACGGAGGCGAGTTATTTTAAATATTTCCAAAATTAAGGTCAAGTGAGACCCCGCAAAAGAATTCCTCTTCTCTCCTTTTTCTTCTTTTTCTCTTCTCTCTTTCTTTCTGTCTTTTATCTTTCTCCCTTCAAAAAGGAGGAAAATAAGAGGTTGGAAAGGAAAAGAGAAGGAAGAGAGAGAATATTACAGAGAGGAAAATTTTTGCGATGATCACACATATCTATAACAGTGACATTTTTGTGTCGCCTTTATAGCCTGTAATGAGAAGAATTACCTTGATGTTATAATCAATAAAAACAATAAGTCATTGTTATAAGCTATGAAGACAATAATTAACTACCCATTATAGGTTGTAATGGTGACATAATGTAAAATTCAAATTTTTTTGAGAATTATCAAAATAAATAAAGGTGAAAGTTCTTCAAAATAAATATGATAATATCATGTTTTCCTAATGAATTTGGTCCGAATTGATATTGGATCTAAACAAGATCATATGGATCCAATAATTGGATTCGGATCCCAGATAAATCCGAAACCCAATCGAAATTTAATTGGACCCCAATGCATCCAAATATTTTATAATCCTAAATTGAGATCCGAACACCAATTAACGGATTCCATAGATGTGTAAAAAAATTTGGGAAATCAAAATTTAAAAATTGGAGGCCCATTAAGGGAAAACCGGAATAAGAGTTTATTTAAATTAAATTGGACAAAACATGCAACAAAATGAAGTGTGGTGTGGTGGAGAGGTTTGTTGCCTTTTGGGGGTTGGACCCGAGTTCAAATCCCACCACACCCATGTGCACGGCTTAAGGAAGAAATGCGGTATGCTTTTTGACAAAAACGCCTACAAGCTTACACGTGTATAAATGAAATAAAGAAGACTCTATTTACAATGAAACAAAACATAGTGCAGTGGAGAGGTTTGTTGCCTCTTTAGGGAAAGACTCAAGTTCAAATCCATCTATGCAAATGGGTTTTTATATCTCTATACTATAATTTTTTTTTTTTTACCAAAAATCGTTGGAACCCAATTGAAAACACACATTTTAATTACTCAAAAGATAACTGGTAACTTGATAAACTACCACACATTTTCTTTATGCATTTCAAGGTAAGGAAAACAATAAAAAGAGAATGGGAGGTTGAAGTTTGCTATTTTTCCTCCCATCCTTCACGATTTGAGGAGTAATTTATGTGTATAGCTAGAAAAGAATAAAATATAATAAGGGTTAAAAAAATCAAATCAAATGAGGAAAAAGAGTATAGGCGTTAACAATGGAGAGGGGAGAAAATGGTATATCATGTTGATAAAGCTTATCAAAATGATAAACTCAAATCGTGGGTTGAGGGATTGACGGTTTCAAGAACTCAAACATTTTAGCATTCAACTGAAATAGATAAAAAGAGAATTCCAGAATGGTAAAAAAGTAGAGATACATGATTTTTTTTATTTGGGACTCTCTCTTTCTTTCTATCTTATCACATTTGTCCCTCTCAAACCCTCTATTTTTCTCTCACATTGGGAGAGGCTCCATTGGTAACCGTATTTTTCTCTCACATTGATGTAGTGTATGCATTTAATGCTGCTCTATAGTTATGCATAGATGTATAGTCTCAAATAGCAATCTGCATATTTTGGCAGATTTGATTTTAATCTTACACATATGTATGTGCTTAAATAGCAATATGCATATTTGTGCATATTTGATCTTAAATCTTACACATACCTATGTGCTTAAATAGTAATCTACATATTTGTGAGATTCATTTTTAAAACTTACACATATGTATGTGCTTAACCATAAATTGGCAGATTGGTGCAGATTGATTTTGTAATCTTGCATATATATGTATTAATCATGGATCTGCATATTTGAGCAGATATGATGTTAAATCTGCATTAATATGTGTTAATCATGGATCTGCATGTTTGAGCAGATCTGATGTGAAATCTACATATGCGTGTGCTTAATCATAAATTTACATACTTGAGCGGATCTGATGTTAAATCTGCATGTGCTTAATCATAAACCTGCATACATGAGCAGATCTGATGTTAAATCTACATATGTGTGTGCTTAATCATAAATTTGCATATTTAAGCAGATTTGATGCTAGAGCTGCATACGTATGCTATAAAAAAATAAATCTGCATGTTCATGAACAAAAAAATAAAATCCAATTTTTGATGTGCATATACCCAATAGCATATCCAAGTAGAATATCAATACTCAAGCTATTCCTTGTCTTATTCATTTGGTTGTGTTGAAGTGCTCCATTCTTTAGAACGATTGACATCACATTCGAAGAAATTATGTTTGACATCAAATTCATTGAAACTATGTGAAAGTTATCGAATTATGAAGGTTCATTTGTGTTAGCTATTTGATACATATGACGTGAAGCATGCTAATAAATAATGTGTTTCAGAAGTACTGCTAATAATATATATATATATATTGGCAGAGTCAGGGGTGGGCAGTTGCCCACCCCAGAATTAGAAATCAAGTCAGAAAAAAAATTCAGACACATGTCGAGGGTGATCCCTTAAGTTAGACCCGGATCGGATCCGAGCCAGACCCGGATCCAGGCTCTCGATCATTCGAGAGCCTGCGTCTTGAAAAGACGCAGGCCGAAAGGGGCGAGGGGTAAAGCCCTCACCACTTTCCCTCTCTCCTCTGCCCCTCTGTTCCCCATCTATCACCGGCGACCACATTCAACAACACTCCTACCCCGTGCTCTGCAGCCACCGGTGCTTGCGTCACCGACCTCCCTTCGGTGAACCCGCGGTGCCCCTCTTCGAGCTTCTCCCTCTCTGCTCTAAGCTCCGGCGATGCGAGCCATCGGTGTGGGACCTTCCTCCTCCTTCGTCATCTTCCTTTCGCTGGCGACCATCGCCAGTCACCGACTGTCGCAGGTAACCTCCCCACCCTCCTCTCTCTTGCTTTTCTAGTCGATCGGCAGGGGATGAAGCCTATGCTTGTCGCTCCGTTTTCCGGCAGGGTGCGGCCTGTCGGTGGGTATGGTCGGTAGGGGCTTTGGGGGGGGGGGGCTGCCTCTTGATATTGTTTAACAGGGGGCTTCGCTCCCCCTTGCCTTGTGTTGTTTCCTGACAGGGGGCTCCGCCCTCTGTCCCCTTGTTTCCTGGTAGGAGGCGAGCCCCCCCCCCCCCCCCCCCCCCCCCACACACACACACACACACGCCTCTTCTGTTGTTTGTCGTCAAGGGGGCGCCCCCCTGCCTCTGCTGGTGTTTCCGGCAGAGGGCTTCACCCCCGTTGCCTCTGCGAGCCCTTCTCGAGAGGTGGCTTTGCCCCCATGTCCCTTGATTGTCGACAGGAGATCTGCTTCTTCTGCCTCCTCTGATTGCCCGCAGAGAGCTTTGCCCCCCAACTCCGAATAAATGAATCATCCTTCAAGACCATAGCATTGTCCCTGAGACCCAAAGTTTGCCCACCCAACGAAAAACTTTTGGCTCCACCACTATATATATATATATATATATATATATATATATATATATATATATATATATATATATATATATATATATATATATATATATATATTATCGTCTAAGATTGGCTAAGATCGACCTGGGTGTGGTTGACAGAGCAGGGTGTGCCATAGCCTGTGGGCACAACCACGACCTGCCACAACCAATGGGGGCTTTGCTGGTCTGATAGGAAACAGCTCATGCACGTCACCTTGTGTTGGGATGTTGCAGATTCAAAACCCATTGGTGCGTTAATAATAACTAGTGGGGTCTGCCATACCCCAACTTGCTTTTTTAAAAAAAAGAAAAACATGCTGAACAACCAACTTAATCATGCTTAAGAAAAGTTCTTGTAAACTACCAATATGAACCCTATAGCATTGTCTTGAATTTTGATTTATCACTGGTAGGTGTTTGCACAGGTTAGTGCAGAAATCTGCACATACAGCAGACCGGCTGGGCCCCGCAATGCCCAGCCAACTGCTCATCTTGTCAAACAGTGGGTCGTTGTGCTCTGATGATTTTTTGTATTAAACAGGGAGCATCAGCCGTTGTAAACACCATAACTGCAGCAAGCTGGGGTCAACCCAATCCCAATTCTGTTTGCCCTGTACTGAGGTGACCAGCTAGGCTCACCACCCCATTGGTGCACCAATCTCATGGTTGCAGTTGTCGCAAGGTCGTCACTGACTTGCTGCAACCCAGTATGCCTTTAAAAAAAAGAGAGAAGAATAGAAGGCAGAATAGAATATATATATATATATATATATATATATATATATATATATATATATATATATATATATAGAGAGAGAGAGAGAGAGAGAGAGAGATCTGAAACGACAAGTTCCAAATTATCACGTACAATGGTTGTTAAATTGTCGCATGTGATTGAATATACGAAAATTAAACTAAATACATATCAAGAATGGTTGATCTTGACCGTGACATAAAGAAAGGTGAAAAAGCTGACAGTGTTGTGTATCATTTTATGCGAAATAATAAATGAAAAAAAAATATGCTTGCAAAGTTACTTCCATTTGCTATTTTCAAGAGAATGCATTATCTCATATAATGTTTGATTTTCGGAATACGTAATATAAAAAACTATAAGGTTAGTTCTATTGCATATACTTTGGAAATCTATTAAGCATAACCGGGTCTCACAGACTCTTGTCCATCGAACCCATGAGATTATGTATCTATCACATGTGAATGTCATGACCACAGTTCTAGTTACAAAATGCATATTATTCAATGCTTGAGTGGTGATGAAATTCTATGGATATGGTGGGTCATGAACTATGAAACATTCGAAAGTGAGTTTGCGGTTCCGCAGAACCCTTATTATATCATACAAATACTTATGAAATTTTATACTTAATGATATGCCCTGTGGTGGCATAATCAGTGGGGTATGATACGTACACCCTAGCTAAAAAATAAAAGTTAAAATAATGCATATACAAGTACTCGGCTCGGATTTGAGCCATAATTTTAAGAAATTGTATTGGTACCTATTGTGCATTAGGTTGAGAAATGTGCATAAACTTGATTAACCAGAGTGTGGATTTGAGATCTTAGAAATCCCTTGTAGTGCAATGACTCGCATGAAAAAAAAAATATTCACATATAACCTAACTGCGAGAGAAAACAAAATGGTTTCATGAAGTTTATACCGTCTACCCTCTCTAAGGCAGACCAAGTGTCTGGTGACGTATATCATCTTTTAGATATACCTAAAACTCAAAAAATTGAAACACAAAATCCCAAAAACAAAAAAATGATACACAAAATCTCAAAACTAGAAAAATAATACACAAAATTTTATACTTATAGTTATGTGTGCACTCACCATTGTGATCATCGCGAAATTTTTCCTATTCTCTTGTATTTCTCTCTCTTCCTTCTCTTTCCCTTTTCTAACCTCTATTCTCCTTCTTTTTGAAGGGAGAAGAATAAAAGAGAAAAAAGAGAAAGAGAAAAGAAAAGAAAGAAAGAAAGAGAGAAGAGGAACTCTTTTGCGGGTTTTCACTTGACCTTTATTTGAAAAATATTTAAGAAATTACTCGCCTCCGTTTTGAAAATATTTGCGGGAAAAAATGGAGAGACGGGATTCGCTCGTCGGTACGAGGTTCGACCGTTCCTGGCGCCTTTACCAGGGGTAATCGAACCAAGGATCGAATCTATGCCTTTTGCTTTGCCTAAATATAATCTAAGAATTTAATCTAACTCTAAATGCACAAAGAATCATGCTTGTGCAATGCAAAGATGTATGCTCTTTTGAAAAGAATATTTTGGAAATTTCTAAGTATTCTGAGATGAACCTGGTAAAGGAGTGAAGAAATGATTGAATCTATTTTTAGAACTTGAGATAGATCAGAGAAGTTCTAAGTCTTTGAAGTAATTTAGAGTTTGGAAGAATAGATCTTGGCTTTGAGACAGAATGATTTGAAGCTCTGAAATGAAAAGAAATGAAGTTTCAAAGTCAGAAATGGACTTTGAATTCAATCATGGATTTAGGAGAAGAAGATGAAATTTTGAAGTGATATTGAATTTGAATCTTAGAATGGATCTGAGATGATCAAATGGTGTTTAAGAATAGAAATAGATTCAGGGAGTTTAGATGAGATCTGAAAACAAATCTTGGATTTAAAATCTAGAATTGGGAATAGAATTGGATCTAAAGACGGATTTAACATCAAAAATTTGAGATCCGATAAAAAATTGGGTTCTGGATCCTAAGAAGGATTTGGATCTGAAGCTTGAGATTCGATGTAGAGTTTGAATCTGGATCTAAGAAAATGGATTTGGATCTGATATCTGAGATTCAAAGTGAAGTTGGATCCTGGATCCTAAAGGGGAATTGGATCTGAAGTCTGAGATCCAAAAGTGAAATTGGACTCTGGATCCTAAAGAGGAATTGGATCCTGAAGTCTAAGATCCAACATGAGTGTTGAATTCTGGATCCTAAAGAGGGATTGGACCTGAAGTCTGAGATCCAATATGAGTGTTGAATTTTGGATCTTAAAAATAGACTTGGAATTTATTTCAGAAGAGGAATCAAGAGTTTCTAAGTCTGATTTGAATTTGGAAAAGGAATTTTTAGAAATTGAATGTTGGATATACAGATGAATCCTAAGTCTATTTAGACCTGGGTTTTGAAGCTTGAAATGAATCAAGAATCTCAAAGTTAAATTGAACCTTGAGTTTGATTGGAGCTTTTGAAAATGAATTTGAATTTTCAAAGTAAAATTTGAACTTTGAAAATGAATTGGAATTTTTTAATATGAAATGAAATTAAAATCTCAAAGTTAAATTGGACTCTGAGATGGAAAATGAAATAAAATTGAAAAAGAGGAATTGGATTGAAGATTGATTGAAGAAGGTGTTTACATCACTTGGAATTTTTGAAAAGGAAATTTTGAAATATGATGCAATTTTATCCTAAATGATGAATGAATTTAAAGACTTTGAATTTAGATTTTGAAAAGCTATCTTATTCTTGAACTGAATTAAAATAAGATTGAAGATATAATACATCCTTGACTATGGTCATTGAATGTATTATATAATAATCTATATTTAAATTCAGGTGAAGAATAAAATACATTTGGTGCTTTTATAGAATTTAAAATGAAATTAACCCTCAATATACCCTGACTATGGCCATTGGTATATATTTTGAGTCAATTTTAAATTAAATTCTAATAAGAGGAGAAAATATTTAAGGAAATATGATGAATTTTGAAAATGGATCCAGTGTTATTTTGTAAGAGATAAAAATCCTAAGTTTTGTCCACACTCTGACTATGGCCATTGATGTGGATCATCGACTTAGGATCAATTACCTCTCACGAAATGGTGTACGTGTCATTCGTGTTTCACCATTTGTGAGAATTTGAGAAATAAAGGAAAAGATGCATGAAAACAGGCAATTTGTGATTTTATAATGCTCATTCATTCTATCTAAAGCAGGGAATGTACATTCTTATTTAAATCTAGCTATTACATCATTTGAAAAAAAAATCAAGGTTTTAGAGAAGAAATCCTGCAAAGCAAAAATTAGCCTAAACATGAGACAACGTATCATGAGAGATGTCATGAGAGAAACTTAAGACAATATGATGGAATGTATATTCCTGACTGACATGCATAGATATACTGTTTAATATGACGCAGTCATTACACATCGAACTAACATGTAAATGAAAGGTGGCTTGGTGCATATGTAGCAGGTGGGTGGGAGTGAAAAAGTGTTTATGCTATTGTATGGATATTTATTAACCACACATGAAACATAGTGAAAAGATACTAGTGAACATTAGGTGCTACATGGAGATGAAAACACAAACTACTGTTATGATTGTTAAATGCAAGGGGATATACATAGGCATGGTAATGGCTGTGTATGTGAAAAAAAAGGGTGAGGTATTGTGATTAATAGTGCATCGAATGGGATAACATGAATATATGATAGGGGCACAGGGGTGCTATCTGTTATAAAGGTGCAGAAAATAATAATGTGCAGTGTGGTTTTTGCTAACACTATGTTATGAGATGATATGCTAATGGCTCTAACCTGCTACACAATTGAAATTGAGATGCTGGCATGCTATAATGAGCAAAGCATTGAACACATATTATGATATGTAGATAATAGCAGAAACAATAGAGAACAACGATGTGCAGGAAATTGAGTGGGGTATTGCTTCATGTCTGTGTGTGCTGCAGGTGATATGCTATGAAGGCTGCTTAATGATGACAAATTGGCGAAGAGTAATATACTGTTCAAATTCTACGTCCAAGTGTATTGAACATTATTGAATCCATATAACTGTTATGAGACCTGATGGGTCCGAGGATGCTGAACAGGAAATGCGTGAACCGGTGGAGAGACCATATTAGCATCTTGCAGGGATCCTTTGAAGGTTGACCAAGCTTCATCATTTACAGAGTCTCTTATGGCATGGGGACATTATTGCCAAAAAAAAAAAAATGGCCTCCGACTGGATTTGACATTTTCATACGGCCAGAGATAAGTAGATTGTTTATTCCTGAAGGAACTGTATTTAGAATTCCTGATGAACCCATTCCTTGATGCCTTGCCCTTGCCATTGGCACGCCTCTGACCATCACTTGCAGTCGGGTTAGGTGGTCTATATGATGATAGAACATTGTTTCTAAGAGCCATGCCCCCAGATCTTTACAGTGTAAGTGTGATTAGTCCTTTATAATTTTGGTAATGTTAAGTCACTAGAATGGGAAACATACAAGCTAGCAGTGAATTCATCTAAGCCTGAGGCACTTGTATCACAGAAACCAAATGGCATTGATGGGGCTCTGTTTAAGTTGGTGGTGCATGGTGAGGTGATGTGTGTGAGTGATAATGCCGAGGGTTGGTAATGTAAGTGATAGTTGCCAAAGATGGATATACAGCAGGGTGTTAAAAGAATGAACTGGAAATGCAGGAAATTCGAACAGGGAAGTTGGTTACCTTCTGGTGGTTTTCAGAATACCGATTCTCTGATGTTGTGGTTTTTTTTTTTTGTTGATGTTCGACCGATCTTCTGCTGGTTGAGGAGGAAACACCCGAGGGAGGAAGGAAGGAAAGGTCGATCTCCAGGAAAAAAAAAATCGATGCCAGTGAAGAGTCGTTGGAAAAAGAAATCCGATCCCCTGAGAAGCGATGGATGCCTTCTTTTAAAGGAGCAGTGGAAGGTTCGAGTGAAAAACTCATTGGAGATGGAAGGTGGAGATGAAGGTATGTGGTTTCGTGATGGAGGGTGGATGGAGTATGAGCGTGGAGATCGCACATGGGGGGGAATGGCCGGCCATGGAGGGAGACGAGAGGCGTGCGGCTAGAGACAGTTTCGGGAGGGGCGGCTGCGCCTCCCTCCCCCTCTTCTTCCTTACGAAGGGTAAAAGAAAACCCTAAAAGGGTTTTTCAAAGACCCCCCCTTTCAACTTTCAAATTTTTTACAAAAGGGGGCTTCGAAGGTCTTTAGCGAAAATTATTTTTCAAAAAGGCTCGAAATCATTTGTTTTTCTCAAAATCTTTCCAAATTTTTTGGTTTTTGGTGTTATTTTTCCATTTTTTTGTATTTTTAGAATAAAATCCTAAAGTTTGTGAGAAAACAAGGATTAAAACTAATTTTTTTGTATTTTTCTGAGAGATATTTACAAAACTATATTTTCTGAGAATTTCAGACCATTTCGGGGAAATTTCTTCAGAAGAATGGGTTTGGACCCAAATTTTGAGAAAATATTTGAGCTTTAAACCTCAAATCGAGGAATGTAATACGATAGATCCAAATGGATACCAGACGAAGTGTCTGAGCTTTTCAAAAGTTATTTTGGAAATTTTGAGAATCTGATTAAAAAAATTGGATAATGAAGCTCATATTTGGATTTTGATCTAGATCCGGATCCGAAATTGAGTCAGATATGTAAAATGAATTTAATTTCAACAAAAATTGAGAAACAGAATGGAATTTAGATTTAAAACTGACTCAATTACCCAGAAAATGGGGGCAAAGGGCAAAACGGGGATATTTACAACATTTTGAAAAATTTGGGGTGTTCACAGATGCCCCTCTTTGCTACTAAGCCGGTTGAAAGCCGAGCTTAGTGGCAAAGAAACATTCCAAATTTTGAAAAATGCCCCAGTCAGTAGATCTGAGCTGGGTGTGGAAGAATTATTTCAAAAACATGGTTTTTCAGGCTTAAAACCTTATCCTGAATGGTTCTGGGGGGACGAAATCCTCGACAATGATATGACTGAATGATAGAAATGAGGAAATCGTGATGGGACTTTGGGTGAAGATCCCAGGGATGGTGAAAGATAAGAATTTTGATCAAGTCTCATGGGTGAGACGAGATCAGCCCTTTGGAATGACTCAGGTTTAGCCCTTAACCTGGATGGGACGCAGATAGATCAAGATAATTTGGATGGGGAAAGGAAACATAAGCGGACCTCGATGGGACATTTTGAGAGAAATGCCTCATGAGATAAAAACTCAAGGGCGATCCTTTCCTGGATGGATGCACAAAGAGCACGGATTCCTTTGTGGGGAAAATCATGATGGGACGGGAAGGATTACCTCGTCTAAACGAGGCTCAGGTTTAACCCAAACCTGAAAGGAAGGTACCTCGCGGAGCGAGGTTCAGGCTTCGCCCTTATTCTGAGTGGGAGATGAAGCGGAATCTTCGGATGGAGGAACCGTGATGGGACTAGAAAGGATATCTAGTCGGAAATGGGACTCAGGTTTAACCCTAACCTGAACGGAAGGTACCTCGTGAAGTGAGGTTCAGGCTTAACCCTTAACCTGAAAGGGATGATCATACGAGATCCTCGGATGAAGAAACCGTGATGGGACAACAGATGCATCGCTGAAGCGAGATTCAGGTTTAACCCTTGACCTGAAAGGGATGACCATACAGAATCCTCAGATGAAGAAACCATGATGGGACCTTCAGAATTTGGATGAACAAATCCGAAAGGGGTTTGTGAGAAGAGAAAAACAAGGGATTCCCTAAAGCTTGGAAAGAGGATGATCTTGGGTGCCTCATTGCTGAGACTAAAAATCAGCTCTCTAAAAACAGACGACCTCTCGCAGAAGGTTCGGGTGGTTACACCTCGAGGAGCGAGGCGACGGGTTTAATCCTTAGCCTGAGTGGATACAGAATCCTCGAGGAGTGAGGAACACTGTGATGGGCCTCTAGACTTTGCACAACAGGTCCAAGAGGGGTTTTCGCAAAAGGATAAAAATGGGGGTCCCTAGGGCTTGAAAAGGGGTTGTTCTTGGGCGCCTCATTGCTGAGACTGAAAAAAATAGCTTTTGACAATAACAGACCTTTTGCAAAAAGTTCAGGTTTTAACCCTTATCCTGAGCGGGAACTGTCTATGGCGGGACAGTGGGGAGCACAGGGAAGTGTGCGAATCTGAGAGCGCTCAGATCAGACGGAAGGAAAGGACTTTTCAGTCCTAAGGAGGGATGACGTCAGGATACATTAAAACGATCTTCAAGTTCACACTTCATGTTGGGATAATCAGAAAGTATTGCCAATAAGATGCCAAAAGTTGTAATTGATTCGGAATGATTGAATTGTGCTCATGTGTGAAAATATCACCTCTTTCTACCTAGAGTATTAGCTTCAATAGGGCTAACTCTGTAGAATTTGAGAACTAAAATTCGAATTTGTTGCTGTTGAGTTTCTTCAAGGGAGATATCAATTTCCCTGATATGAAAAGAGAGGAAACATTCTTAGCTTCATAAAAGCAATTAAGTGAAAAGATATTGATAAAGAACTTCACATAGATAAAGATGATTCTTGACAGTTTCGGGCAGTTTGATATCCTGGGCATTTCCCATGATGATCTGTTTGCACTCTTTTGAACCATGGAGCTTTCTTGGCTTCTTTCACATCATCCTTTATTTTGGAGATGTCCTGACTTTTCTCTCTTTTTCGAGGAAGGGTACGTCACAAACTCCTTCATCTTGGAGATGCTCCGATCCTTCTTTTTCTTTCTCAGGGATTATGACATTGGTTCTTGGGTTGAAATCTCTAAATAGTAGCAGAAATCAAATATCTTTTAGGGTTTGTCGGTAGGTTCATCGCATCCGCCTTCATCTCGACGGTGATCCGAACTTTCCTTGGAAAGATCCGTCACAAACTCCGTCATCTTGGAGATGTTTCAAATCTTCTTTGGCCCCGGGGGTCCACTCGCTTAATTCGCCTTCATCTTGACGACAATTGAGAGATCCCTTTTGCGGATATTTGATTGCAGCTTAGCTTGGACGACTGAGGATATATGGATTGGGTAGGTTTTTTTTACTGCCCAGGATATTTCCACTATCTTACCGCCAAAAGAATAATCTTTAAGAATACGCCACAGCTATGATCAATATCAGCTCACTTATGGCTTTTCAACATCATTGAATTTTCCTTTGCCGATCATATCAAAGATTTTTCTTCAACCTCTTGGTTGACCAACAGAAAAAGCTTGAATTTAGCTCTTATTTCGCAAGAGTCTTGCTCTTTTGAAAATGATACTGAAGGTAGTTTGAGATAATTCTTTGTGCGATGAAAGCTTTGAGATCAACAATGACCTTTTGCAGCAAATTGGCAACGTATTCTAGAAATCCTCGACGAAAGAAATCACTTGATATCGAATCGACACGTCCATGACAAAATTCTCCTCTCTTTTCCCCAAAAAGAGAGACTCAGGCTTAAGCCCTTACCTGAATGGGAAGTTGGGAATACTCCTCTCTTCCCTGAAAGAGGAGGTGTTTGCAAAACGGAACTTTCGAAGAGAAATTAAGTTTTCGTCAAAACTCCCTATCTCTAGGCTTCTTTTATGGAAAGGTGGCCGAAAAACAAAGTTGAGAAAGTATCACAGAGGAACGAGTCCATCACACTCTCCCTAGAAGAGGGTCCTCTGTGAAGGGGTTGGCCAAAGATGATAAAAACAGGGGCCACAAAAGAAACGAGCTTCCGTCGAAGCTCTCCCTGGAAAAAGGGTTCTCTTGTGTAAAGTTGGTTGTTGTTTTGCAAACTGTTCACGAAGAAAACGAGTCCCTTCAAACTCTCCCTGGAAGAGGGTTTTTGCGAATGGAAGATGGTTGCATGCGAAAGGAACGAGCTCCCTTGAACTCTCCCTGAAGAGGGTCCTTCGCAAGAAAAGATTGATTTTTGATAAAATGACAACCCGAAGGTATAGCTTGAAATGATGATGTTTGTTTAGCACAAAGGCTGAACCTGGATGGCTAACTGATTAGTCAGCCAAACACTAGCACAAGCGCTAGATGCACCAGTACGAGCACTGGATTTCAAAAAGAAAGCCCCAGTACGAGCGCTGGGTTTTTGAAAAATGCACACCAGTACGAGCACTGGATTTTCGAAATGCACACCAGCACGAGTACTGGGTTTTCAAAATGCACACCAGTACGAGCACTGGGTTTTCGAAATGCACACCAGTACGAGCATCGGGTTTTCGAAATGCACATCAGCACGAGCACTGGATGGTTCAATAGGAGAATTTGAAAATGAGACCGACATTCAAAGATATACTTGAGAATTAAGCGAGAATGATTGCCGGTGTTTCAGGATTATCCCTTATCCTGAAGGGGAAGAAATGAGTGAGTGTGAAAACTCGAATTCACAATAATCTGTCCAATACGAGCATTGGAAAAGGGAAGTTCAAGTCGGGACTTGAGACTTTTAAGAATATACAAAAGGGAAGATCCGAGTCGGAACCCGGTTTTTAAATATAAGAAAGAAGGCGAGAATCGGATTTGAAAAATCGAATTCTCAAAACAAATGAATTGTCCAACACGAGCGTTGGATTCAAAAGGAAGTTCAAGTCGGAACTTGAAACTTCAGAAATGAGAATATACAAGAGGGAAAATCCGAGTCGGAACCCGGTTTTTTAATATGAGAAAATGAATGAGAATTGAGTTTGAAAACTCGCATTCCCAAAGCAGTGAATTGTCCAACACGAGCATTGGATTTAAAAGGAAGTTCAAGTCGGAACTTGAGATTTCAAAAATAAGAATATATATAAAAGAAGGAAAATCCGAGTCGGAACCCGGTTTTTAATACAAGAAAGAAAGTGAGAATCGAGTTTGAAAACTCGAATTCTCAAAACAAAGAATTATCCAACACGAGTGTTGAATTCAAAAGGAAGTTCAAGTCGGAACTTGAGACTTCAAGAATGAGAATATATATATAAGAGAAGGAAAATCCGAGTCGGAACCCGGTTTTTAATACAAGAAAGAAAGTGAGAATCGGGTTTGAAATCTCGAATTCTCAAAACAAAGAATTGTCCAACGCGAGCGTTGGATTCAAAAGGAAGTTCAAGTCGGAACTTGAGACTTCAAAATAAGAATATATATATAAAAGAAGGAAAATCCGAGTCGGAACTCAGTTTTTAATACAAGAAAGAAAATGAGAATCGGGTTCGAAAACTCGAA
Organism: Nuphar pumila; assembly: GCF_984573655.1. NCBI lineage: Eukaryota > Viridiplantae > Streptophyta > Magnoliopsida > Nymphaeales > Nymphaeaceae > Nuphar > Nuphar pumila. The sequence goes on along the minus strand of NC_143256.1, from coordinate 31,164,076 downwards.
TTCTCAAAACAAAGAATTGTCCAACACGAGCGCTGGATTCAAAGGGAAGTTCAAGTCGTAACTTGAGACTTCAAAAATAGGAATATATATATAAAAGAAGGAAAATTCGAGTCGGAACTCATTTTTTTTAATACAAGAAAGAAAGTGAGAATCGGGTTCGAAAACTCGAATTCTTAAAACAAAGAATTGTCCAACACGAGCGTTGGATTCAAAGGGAAATTCAAGTCGGAACTTGAGACTTCAAGAATGAGAATATACAAAAAAAAGAAAAATCCGAGTCGGAACCCAGATGAGAAGGAGATAATTCCTACCCAAGAGTTGGTTTGAAAGTATTGACAAAAAGCATGAATAGGTTCCGACGATTACAAAGATTTGTTCAAGATTCTTGACCCAAGATGGTCTGAATTTTGATGACTTCAGGATTTTCCCTTATCCTGAAGAGGAATGAATAAAGGTTGATATGGATTGAAGAGTTTATGGGAAGTAGTTCAGGTTTTTATCCCTTAACCTGAAAGGGATGTAAAATAAAAGATCGATAAAATTTAAAAGTTTGATAAAAACTTGACAAAATGAACAAATCGATGAAAATTCAATTAAATTGGAAAATGAAATAGATGCCAAATAAAAATAGATCAACTGAAAAATTGACAAGTTTTTCAGAAAAAGAGTTCGTCTAATCCTGCCTGCATATGACGAAGGAAGACATGTATAGATCAAAAATAAAAATGCCCCAGTATCAGGGAGAAGATGTGAGAATTTAATAGAAAAATCGTTGCTTTATTGAGAGAGATTTTTGAAGAGTACAAAAGGCTAGGAATTTAAGTGTAAAATCTCTTCAAATGTAAAGCATTAATAGGATCTGGCAATTCCGCTCCATCTGCATTGATCAGATGATAGGAATTACGGGGCAATGCTTCCTTAACCACATAAGGGCCTTCTCAATTGGGTGACCACTTGCTCTTCGGCCGATGCTTGAGATGAGCTGTCGATCTGAGCACGAGATCATTAACTCGAAACCTTCTCTCAATAACTGATTTGGCGTAGTGCCTAGCTATCCTCTGACGATAGGCCTGAGCGTGCTCTGCTGCCTTGAGTCTTTTCTCGTCTAATAGATCAAGTTGTACCAATCTCTGCTGCTGATACTGATCAAGCGGAAGTTCAATGAGTGATGCAAACTTGAGTGCGGGCTTTTGAACATGTAGAGGTAACACTACCTCGGTTCCGTAGACGAGCTCTGAAGGAGTGGCATTGGTTGGGGTTCGAATGGTGGTCTGGTACGCTCAAAGTGCATCGTGCATCTTCTCGTGCCAATCACGGCCTGTTTCCACTGTTCTTTCCAGAATGCGGATCAAAATCTTGTTGGTGGCCTCAGCCTGGCCATTCCCTTGGGGATAGTAAGGAGCTGAGAAGTGGTGATGAATCCCGAACTTCGAGCAGAAGGTCTTCATCTTCTCATTCTTGAAATGACTGCCATTGTCCGACACAATATCGTGTGGGACGCCGAAGCGGCAAAGAAGATTCTTATGAATAAACGAAACCACGTGGCGGCCCTCTACCGTTCGCAGAGTGACAACTTCGACCCATTTGGTGAAGTATTCTGTGGCTGCGAGGAAGTATTTGTGGTCATTTGATGCAGAAGGAGTGATCGGACCAACTACGTCGAAGGCCCACATTGAAAAGGGCCAAGGAGAGACCGTGGATTGCAAGTATGCGGCTGGCGCATGAATGGAAGGCGCGTGCATCTGACATTTGACGCACTTCCTTACAAATCGATGGCAATCTTGCTGCATGGTTTTCCAGTAATATCCTGCGCGGATAATCTGCTTGACGAGTGTTTGGTAGCCGATGTGACCACCACAAATTCCTTCGTGTGCCTCTTGGACAACTTCCATGGCTTCATCCTTATCTAGACATCTAGCATACTCAGAACTGAACCCACGACGGTAGAGAGTATTGGCAAGGATGAAATAGCGGACTGACATGCGTTGAATTGCACGTTGCTCCCTTCTTGGCATGTTTGGTGGGAATTCACCAGTTTCGATAAAGCTTTTGATGTCTTGATAACAAGGTTTTTCTTTATGGGTGGCCTGGTTCACTTGTTCAACTGGAATGTAGGCAGGTTGATCAAGTCTGCCGATCTCGAAGGAACGACAGGATTCACTGTCTTTAAAAGACAAAATAGAGCCCAAGCAGGCTAAACCATCGGCTATGTGATTGTATTCCCTCTTGACATGATTGAGCTGAAATTCTTCAAAGTTGCCTATGAGAGCTGAGTCAATCTTCTGATAAGGGATTAACTTTGAATCCTTGACTTGCCATTCAACATTAACTTGGCTGATAACAAGTAATGAGTCGCCGAAGGCGTGTACTCTCTTAACATCAAAGCTTTGCAAAATTTTGAGGCCTTGTATTAGAGCTTCATACTCGGCCATGTTATGAGTACATTGGAAATTGAGCTTGAGGGAATAAGGGAGCATCTCCTTTTCAGGAGTGATCAACAAAATCCCAATCCCTATGCCAGACATATTTCTAGCTCCATCAAAGAATAGAGTCCAAAGTGGACATTCCTGAACACTGCAGATGCGATCGTCAGGAAAATCATCTTCTGCTTTGATCTCTTCTGTCAACGGGAAATCTGCCAACTGATCTGCGATGGACTGACCCTTGACTGACTTCTGAGAAATATATTCCAAGTCATACTGCATCAGGAGGACTTGCCATTTCGCAATCCGCCCAGTAAGAAAAGGCTGCTCAATGATGTACTTGAGAGGATTGAGCCTTGACAAAATTTTGATTTCTGATGCCATTAGATAATGTCTCAGCTTCTGACACATCCACACTAAGGCTAGACATGTCTTTTCCATCTGAGAATATCTCTTCTCGTAATCGATGAAGGTCTTGCTGATGTAGTAGATGGCATGCTCTATCCGGCTGCCTTCCTCATACTGCACAAGAAATCCGCCACAAGCATTGTGGTTGACAGAAATATATAAGAGCAGCGGCTTTCCAAGTTCGGGTGGCTTCAGAACTGGTGGATTGAGAAGGTACTGCTTGATGCGCTCAAATGAGAGCTGACATTCTGGTCCCCACTTGAATTTCACTTCTTTTCTTAATAAGTGATTGAAGGGCTCGCATCTCATGGCCAGATTGGAGATGAAGCGCTGTATAGACTGAATGCGACCTTGAAGGCTTCGCAGTTCTTTGAGGTTGGTGGGAGGCGGCATGTCAATGATCGCCTTTGCCTTGGCAGGATCCACCTCTATGCCTTTCTTGCTGATCATGTAGCCAAGCAGCTTGCCTGACTCTACCCCGAAGACACATTTCTGCGGATTGAGTCGTAATTTGTAGAGGATAAGTCTTTTGAAGACTTGGCCGAGAGCATCGAGATGATCCTCTCCTTCTTTAGATTTGACCAGGATGTCATCCACGTAGGCATCCATGTTCTTGTGCATCTGATCATGAAAGATTACTGCCATAGCCCTCTGATAGGTTGCCCCAGCATTCTTGAGTCCAAACGGCATGACTGTATAGCAAAAGGTACCCCAAGGCGTGGTGAAGAAAGTTTTGGATTGGTCACGAGCGGCCAATTTGATTTGGTTGTAGCCTGAGTATCCATCCATGAAGGAGAACATGGCATGGCCTGCCGTGCTATCGATCAGAAGATCGATGTTGGGGAGTGGATAATCATCCTTTGGGGTTGCTTTGTTCAGATCTCGGAAATCGATGTAGATTCGAACTTTGCCATTCTTTTTGGGGACTGCCACAATGTTCGCCAACCAATCTGGGTATTCGATGGTCCGAATGAACCCTGCTTTTAATAACTCTTCAAGTCCTTCTTTAACTTGTGGTGCCACTCGAGGATCCATTTTTCTTAGTTTCTGCTTGATCGGTTTGCAATCCGGCTTCAACATAAGGCGATGCTCGACTAACTTGGAATCTAAACCTGGCATATCTTCATAAGTCCAAGCGAAGACTTCCTGATGCTGTTTGAGGAAGTAGATGAGCCTTTCCTTCTCATCTAAACTTAGACTGGAACCAATTTTGAGGATTCTCGGATCATCTTCTGAACCAATATTGACATCCTCTGTTGGATCTTGAACCAACGACGATGGTTCATCCTGCTTCTGAATGCTGGCAAACTCTGGCAAATCTTGAATTGTCGAGTCGAATTCTGCCAACTCTTCAATCTGTTCTGTCATTTTGCTGACTTCTGCCCCTGCCTTCGCTTTGCATGCTCTGGCTGGTTTATTTTGAAAAAGGTTGGTATTGATGACGAGCTTTTTGAACGATTTAGGAGCCATGATCCTGGCATTTGGAAAAGCGAAAAAGAAGGCCTTTGAGAAGAAAGGTAACATGCTCGAAAAATAGCCTTTTGTACAGAAATGAAGAATGACAATATAGACAAAAACATAAGCACAGAATTCATGCACACCAAAATGAACAGAGAAAACAAACTTTTCATTGATTGAATAAACTTTGATATTTACAAGTGATCGTTTGAAGGAAAGAAAGAAACTGGGGCGGATCTTGCCCTTACAAGATGACAGAAAGGAAGGAAAAAGCAAAAAACACTGGCATTGTCTTCTTTACTGGGCTCCCTTGACGAAGATGGTCTTTCTACCTGATGACTGACCTGTGAAACCCAAGCCTGTGCCGGTGACATGCTGATTGGGGATGATCGGCTCCAAGATGCCGTCTTCATTTCTTCCCAAACCCCTGAAGGGTTGATAACCGTGCTTCATTAGGAGATCAAAGCCTTTCCTTGTTTTTGAGAACCGAGGAAAAAGCGGGTGATCTTTGAATGAAGTATAATCGAGGCGTCCTCCTAATTTGAAGAAGCGAGGTCCCTGCCACTGAATAACTGCGGTGACATTTTCTGTCGGCTGGATTTCTTTCAAGTTTAGCATATCCAGACTTTCACTCAGATTAATCTCTTCGGCTTCCCGGATGCTCGGGATGTCGGCAGTGAAATTGGGACGGGGAATCATCGGCTGTGGGAGTCGTTCTTCCGGATCCTCTCCTAGGACCGTAGTGATCATGCCCCCCTTCGACCATTTGATGCACTGGTGCAGGGTTGATGGGACCGCATTGGCATTGTGAATCCAAGTGCGCCCAAGTAGTAGGTTGTACGTAGGTGGCACATTTACTACATGAAACAGGACCGTATGCACCGAATAGTTGATAAAAATTTCGAGAAATATCTTCCCCTTGGCTGTCTGCCCGTGGTTGTCGAAACCATAGATCGTGATCGGATCTGGGGTGTATTCCTCTTCTTTTAATCCCAAAGCCTTGGCTGTCATCTCTGGACAGATATTCAGGCTGCTGTCTCCATCGACGAGCACATGAGGGACTGTCATGCCCCTGGTTCGCACTACTATGTAAAGTGCGTTGTTGTGGAACAAATAAGGTTTTGGCAGATCCTCATCCGAAAAGGTGATTGGCGCATTCGTCATGGCCTGATTGACGATTTGAGCCATGTCCTGCGGAGTCGTGCTAGGCTTGACTTTGATCTTTCTGAGAAGATCTTCTAGCACTTGCTGGTGCTCAGATGAAGCGTGAGTCAGGTCCAAGATAGAGATGTTGGATAATGCAGTAATCGGCTTCTGAATTGACCCTGAAGCCTCTTCTTTCTTCGAAGCTGTCTTGATAAAGCGCTTCGGGATCCTGGGAACTAGCTTGGCAGTTCCTGTAGCTGCCTTTGTTGATTTATTGGAAAATGGGGTGACATCCGCCCTCTTGACGGATGACTGTGCCTGGCGAAGGACTAGGACCTGATGTTGATCCTGAATGTCCTGCCTAGAACATGGTTGGATACTGCCTTGCAGAGAGAATGCTTGCTCTGTAACGACTGAAACTGAATGCTTAGGAAAAGGTTTGGACAAGACTTCTGGTTGCTGCTCGTCCTCGTCCTCAATCAGCATATTCTTATCAATACAATCTTGAATGATGTTTTTTAGGACAAAACAGTGCTCGGTGTCATGTCCCACAGTCCGGTGGAATTTGCAGAATTTATCTGTCCATTTACCCATAACGACGGGAGGGTCCGCCACCTTGGGGAGTTTAATCATTCCTTTCGACATCATATATTCTAAGATGTCTTCGCGGGACTGTTCTAAGGCTGAGAACTCCTGATCATAACTCCAACCTTCGTGCTTTGGCTTTTCTGGCTGCTTCGCTTCTGGCTGGGGCACTGGTTGGACGGGCTTAACAAATTTTCCCTTCTGGGCTGCCGAGTTTGCCCTTTCGGCTCTGGGATGTCCTGAGTTCTTGCTACGATTCTTCTTGCTTTTCTTTTTGCCAGAGCTACTGCTGTTGTCGGAAAAATCCGTGGAATAAGCGACATGAGCCTTTTTCTTCTGCTCAGGGTTTCCTCGGACAAAAGGGTAACCCTCGTACAGGCCATTATCCAGGCCGGTCTCGAGCCACTCGGCTCTCTCAATCAGTTTAATGAATGACTTAGCGGACGATGTGGAAATGAGGTTCCTTAGAGGCTGAGCAAAATTATTCAGAATAATCTGCAGGGCGTGCTCCTCCGGAATGGGAACCTTCATTCTGTTACAGGTGCTTCTCCACCTGTGGATGAATTCACTGGCTTTCTCATTCTCCATCTGTTTTAAATTGTACAGATGATTGAGGGTTGGTGAGGCTTCAACATTAAACATGAAGCGCTCAATGAACAAGTTGACGACTTTATCAAACTCTCGTAGTTCGATAGGATTAATGTGGTCTGCATACCACCTGGCTGCTACCCCTTCTAGGCTGCGAGGAAAGCAGATGAATAACGCCTGATTATCTTTCCTGAAGCGGCCGCATTCGGCATAAAAGGTGGCCAAATGAGCCTTGGGGTTGCTAGTTCCGTCGAATTTAAGGAACTTGCGAGGGAGATTCTCCAAATTGTCATCCCCGTCCAGACCATGATAAAAGTCTTCACCGGAGTAGGTCTGCTTGCCCTTGTTTTTAGCCTAGATATCTTTGATAGCCCGATTCATTTCTTTCATCTGCTCTTGCATCGGATCATTAACCGGAACGGGCTTGTTGATTGATTCGGGCTCTGCAGTGGTTTTTACCAACTGCGGTGGAGGATTCTGATGATAAACATACTGCTCTTCCTTTTCTGACTCTTCTTCTACTGACTCTGTTTCTTCAGAAGTGGTGTCGGGCTGTACTTGCTTTCTAACAATCCTGACTGGCTTCTTTACGGCCTTCTTCTTTGGCTTGCTTTTTGGAACAGCTTCTTTCTGACTGGCCTCGGCCTGCTCAGCCATCATTTTGGTCATCATTCTTTTAAACAGATTATACATGGCTAGATCTATATCATCTGTTTGATTCTGATTCTGTCCCCTGACTGATTTGGGGGAATCCATCCCTCCGGCCTCACTGTCGCTGTGTTGAGGAACTGTTTCTTTTCCTGCCCTTGTTACGACCATTTTGTGAATGCCAGTGCTTTCCTGCTGAAGGTGAAAAGAATGATTAGGGTTTGGAGGAAATTTTTGGAAATGTGATTTCTGTTAGGAAAAGACATGACGAAAGGAATTGACAAATTTTTGCAATGATCGTATCACCCTTTTATGGTGACAAAAATGCGCCTTATGATCTGTCATGATGAGGAAAAAAATGGGTTTCATCGCTGGGGATGAAGCCATAACTATATGAAACAAAATAAGATTTGGCCATAAAAGCTTTTTATCAGGACAAAAGTTTGTATTTTCATTAAATGACAAAATTTAAATACAAAGAGAAGGTGGGCAGACAGTTTGCCACCATTCTCGATACTCTGACGATACATTAGGACCGGGAAATATAGACAAAGGAATAAAGGAGTCCCAAGTGTATTTGGCGACGTGGTATGCTCCAGACCACTGATCTGACCGTAGATCGAACTCTGGCATGCGGCCTGTCAGGAAGCGAGTGTTGGCACGAACCTGCCGCTGCGAAAACTGTCTGAGACATCTCTCTGGCTGATAGTCTATGCAGAAGAAAGGGTCGAGCAGTTTGTAACGCTTGTCACGAGCATAGGTGTAGCGAGGAACGATCTCTCTTCTGTCGAAGAAGCCCCAAATGATTTCTTCCTGATGCAGTTTCTCGATCAAAGCTCGGCACTGAATGGCTGACTTCGTCTGCTTGTTGCTGAATCTGAAAGAACTGACTTTTGACGGTACATGTCGCAGGAACCACGACTGCAAGGCATATGTGCACCCTTCTACCAAAATGGTTTCTCCGAGGGCAAATCGAGCCAATCCTCTGTAGAGAAAAGCTAGAGCTGCCATGGATATTGAAAGCTGACGGGTCTGCTTGCTTCCCCATCTTCGAAAGAGTTGGGCGACTCTTATATCGATGAAATTCTGACCATCCTGAAAGAATGCCAGCCCCACTGTGCATAGGACCATGGCATGTTGGATTCTTTCTTTCGCTGCTCGAGATAAGGTATCGACTTCTTCGTAGGCCCCATATTTGTTGTAGAGTTCGAACAGGTCGATGAACTGATTTCCGCTGATCTCTGTGAGAGGCCAGGATCTGCTCCCTGTAGCTCTGGCCAATGCTTCTCGAACGTCTACCCCTTTGACATTGATTAGGAATTGCTGCTCGACCGGATCATCTGGCTGACCAGCTGGTTCTGGCAATCCCATGATATCATTAAACTCGTCCATTAGCATAGTCATCTCTCCCCACGGAAACCAAAACGTGCAGGTACGCGGATTCCATCGCTCTGCCATAGCTTGAATCAGACTGTCGTTGATGGTTCGCTTGCCAATTGTCGATGCCATCTCCAATCCACAATCGTCCAAGTGGTCTGGGAACATACGCGAGAAGGCGGTGAACCAAGAATAGTACCACCGAGGGAAGAAGGTACGAGACTGAATGACCCGATGATCTGGGGTTCCATCCCTTATTTGATAGAAGACATGATCCCAAGGAAAGATAGCATCGGGAGATTCGGATGCCATCGGAGTGGTACTGAGGCAAAAGGAAAAAGGGTCAGATAGAATGCAGGACTTACGGATAGACTTTTGATGAGAGGAAAAAGGATAGACACAAATTCTGGAAATTTTCGAAAGATCAAGGGATTTAAAAAAAAAGAGTTTTCAGGGTTTTTAAAGAAAGATTGTCAACAAAAGAGAGAAGAACGTAGGTAAAGGAGAAAATATACACCCGGGGTTTTTGAAAATAGAGGAAGTTTTGAAGAGTACACCCAGGGTTTTAAAGGAGGTTGATATATTTATAGGAGAACACAAGGAAAACATCGCATAATCATAGCTGTACAAACAAGGATGCGCACACAACACTCCCTAAAGGCTGACTCTATATGCAATATTTGAAACAACTTGTAGAACCTTAATCCTAACTCTATGGTTCAGATCATTTGATTCCAATCAAGGTACGCCGATATACTCAAGCCGAAGCTCGAAGTACGTGGCATATAAGATATCTCTTCGGTTCTAAGGTAAGGGCTTCCCAACATCCTTGAGCACCTACCGATATACCTCAGACTATGGCCCTTAGGTACGTGGTAGGGGGGCGCGAACCCAAATAAGTGGTCCAATTGTGAGGCTCTCTCCCGAACTATGGTTCAGTGAGACAGCCCAGCAACATGAAGACCGGGACAATATAGGTAAGGTTGTTTTCAAAATATGATCAACATGCAATAAAATCAGAAGGCTCTAATGCAAGTCCTAAAGAGATAGATTTTAAATGAAAGGAAGCATACACTTGCATACATTGTCTGCATTCAATCCTTAAAATTGAGGAGAGTTGTATTTAAGACCTAAATCTAATGTGAACATGGATAATCTCCTCAATATGGTCCTACCAAACCGTACTTAGATCCTATATGAAAATAATGTCAGCTTAGGACAGAGTCTAGGCTCCTAAGGTTTGCATGGAAATGTAGCTGACATATGTTAGAATAAATACTTAGATTGTATAAAAGCAAAGCAAAGGCATAGATTCAACCGGGCGAAGACAAGTCCCATCACGGTCGCCAAAACTGTGATCATCACGAAATTTTTCCTATTCTCTTGTATTTCTCTCTCTTCCTTCTCTTTCCCTTTTCTAACCTCTATTCTCCTTCTTTTTGAAGGGAGAAGAATAAAAGAGAAAAAAAAGAAAGAGAAAAGAAAAGAAAGAAAGAAAGAAAGAAGAGGAACTCTTTTGCGGGTTTTCACTTGACCTTTATTTGAAAAATATTTAAGAAATTACTCGCCTCCGTTTTGAAAATATTTGCGGGAAAAAATGGAGAGACGAGATTCGCTCGTCGGTACGAGGTTCGACCGTTCCTGGCGCCTTTACCAGGGGTAATCGAACCAAGGATCGAATCTATGCCTTTTGCTTTGCCTAAATATAATCTAAGAATTTAATCTAACTCTAAATGCACAAAGAATCATGCTTGTGCAATGCAAAGATGTATGCTCTTTTGAAAAGAATATTTTGGAAATTTCCAAGTATTCTGAGATGAACCTGGTAAAGGAGTGAAGAAATGATTGAATCTATTTTTAGAACTTGAGATAGATCAGAGAAGTTCTAAGTCTTTGAAGTAAATTAGAGTTTGGAAGAATAGATCTTGGCTTTGAGACAAAATGATTTGAAGCTCTGAAATGAAAAGAAATGAAGTTTCAAAGTCAGAAATGGACTTTGAATTCAATCATGGATTTAGGAGAAGAAGATGAAATTTTGAAGTGATATTGAATTTGAATCCTAGAATGGATCTGAGATGATCAAATGGTGTTTAAGAATAGAAATAGATTCAGGGAGTTTAGATGAGATCTGAAAACAAATCTTGGATTTAAAATCTAGAATTGGGAATAGAATTGGATCTAAAGACGGATTTAACATCAAAAATTTGAGATCCGATAAAAAATTGGGTTCTGGATCCTAAGAAGGATTTGGATCTGAAGCTTGAGATTCGATGTAGAGTTGGAATCTGGATCTAAGAAAATGGATTTGGATCTGATATCTGAGATTCAAAGTGAAGTTGGATCCTGGATCCTAAAGGGGAATTGGATCTGAAGTCTGAGATCCAAAAGTGAAATTGGACTCTGGATCCTAAAGAGGAATTGGATCCTGAAGTCTAAGATCCAACATGAGTGTTGAATTCTGGATCCTAAAGAGGGATTGGACCTGAAGTCTGAGATCCAATATGAGTGTTGAATTTTGGATCTTAAAAATAGACTTGGAATTAATTTCAGAACAGGAATCAAGAGTTTCTAAGTCTGATTTGAATTTGGGAAAGGAATTTTTAGAAATTGAATGTTGGATATATAGATGAATCCTAAGTCTATTTAGACCTGGGTTTTGAAGCTTGAAATGAATCAAGAATCTCAAAGTTAAATTGAACCTTGAGTTTGATTGGAGCTTTTGAAAATGAATTTGAATTTTCAAAGTAAAATTTGAACTTTGAAAATGAATTGGAATTTTTGAATATGAAATGAAATTAAAATCTCATGGTTAAATTGGACTTTGAGATGGAAAATGAAATAAAATTGAAAAAGAGGAATTGGATTGAAGATTGATTGAAGAAGGTGTTTACATCACTTGGAATTTTTGGAAAGGAAATTTTGAAATATGATGCAATTTTATCCTAAATGATGAATGAATTTAAAGACTTTGAATTTAGATTTTGAAAAGCTATCTTATTCTTGAACTGAACTAAAATAAGATTGAAGATATAATACATCCTTGACTATGGTCATTGAATATATTATATAATAATCTATATTTAAATTCAGGTGAAGAATAAAATACATTTGGTGCTTTTATAGAATTTAAAATGAAATTAACCCTCAATATACCCTGACTATGGCCATTGGTATATATTTTGAGTCAATTTTAAATTAAATTCTAATAAGAGGAGAAAATATTTAAGGAAATATGATGAATTTTGAAAACGGATCCAGTGTTATTTCGTAAGAGATAAAAATCCTAAGTTTTGTCCACACCCTGACTATGGCCATTGATGTGGATCATCGACTTAGGATCAATTACCTCTCACGAAATGGTGCATGTGTCATTCGTGTTTCACCATTTGTGAGAATTTGAGAAATAAAGGAAAAGATGCATGAAAACAGGCAATTTGTAATTTTATAATGCTCATTCATTCTATCTAAAGCAGGGAATGTACATTCTTATTTAAATCTAGCTATTACATCATTTGAAAAAAAAATCAAGGTTTTAGAGAAGAAATCCTGCAAAGCAAAAATTAGCCTAAACATGAGACAACGTATCATGAGAGATGTCATGAGAGAAACTTAAGACAATATGATGGAATGTATATTCCTGACTGACATGCATAGATATACTGTTTAATATGACGCAGTCATTACACATCGAACTAACATGTAAATGAAAGGTGGCTTGGTGCATATGTAGCAGGTGGGTGGGAGTGAAAAAGTGTTTATGCTATTGTATGGATATTTATTAACCACACATGAAACATAGTGAAAAGATACTAGTGAACATTAGGTGCTACATGGAGATGAAAACACAAACTACTGTTATGACTGTTAAATGCAAGGGGATATACATAGGTATGGTAATGGCTGTGTATGTGAAAAAAAAGGGTGAGGTATTGTGATTAATAGTGCATCGAATGGGATAACATGAATATATGATAGGGGCACAGGGGTGCTATCTGTTATAAAGGTGCAGAAAATAATAATGTGCAGTGTGGTTTTTGCTAACACTATGTTATGAGATGATATGCTAATGGCTCTAACCTGCTACACAATTGAAATTGAGATGCTGGCATGCTATAATGAGCAAAGCATTGAACACATATTATGATATGTAGATAATAGCAGAAACAATAGAGAACAACAATGTGCAGGAAATTGAGTGGGGTATTGCTTCATGTCTGTGTGTGCTGCAGGTGATATGCTATGAAGGCTGCTTAATGATGACATATTGGCGAAGAGTAATATACTGTTCAAATTCTACGTCCAAGTGTATTGAACATTATTGAATCCATATAACTGTTTTGAGACCTGATGGGTCCGAGGATGCTGAACAGGAAATGCGTGAACCGGTGGAGAGACCATATTAGCATCTTGCAGGGATCCTTTGAAGGTTGACCAAGCTTCATCATTTACAGAGTCTCTTATGGCATGGGGACATTATTGCCAATAAAAAAATAAAAAAAATGGCCTCCGACTGGATTTGACATTTTCATACGGCCAGAGATAAGTAGATTGTTTATTCCTGAAGGAACTGTATTTAGAATTCCTGATGAACCCATTCCTTGATGCCTTGCCCTTGCCATTGGCACGCCTCTGACCATCACTTGCAGTCGGGTTAGGTGGTCTATATGATGATGGAACATTGTTTCTAAGAGCCATGCCCCCAGATCTTTACAGTGTAAGTGTGATTAGTCCTTTATAATTTTGGTAATGTTAAGTCACTAGAATGGGAAACATACAAGCTAGCAGTGAATTCATCTAAGCCTGAGGCACTTGTATCACAAAAACCAAATGGCATTGATGGGGCTCTGTTTAAGTTGGTGGTGCATGGTGAGGTGATGTGTGTGAGTGATAATGCCGAGGGTTGGTAATGTAAGTGATAGTTGCCAAAGATGGATATACAGCAGGGTGTTAAAAGAATGAACTGGAAATGCAGGAAATTCGAACAGGGAAGTTGGTTACCTTCTGATGGTTTTCAGAATACCGATTCTCTGATGTTGTGGTTTTTTTTTTTTGTTGATGTTCGACCGATCTTCTGCTGGTTGAGGAGGAAACACCCGAGGGAGGAAGGAAGGAAAGGTCGATCTCCAGAAAAAAAAAATCGATGCCAGTGAAGAGTCGTTGGAAAAAGAAATCCGATCCCCTGAGAAGCGATGGATGCCTTCTTTTAAAGGAGCAGTGGAAGGTTCGAGTGAAAAACTCGTTGGAGATGGAAGGTGGAGATGAAGGTATGCGGTTTCGTGATGGAGGGTGGATGGAGTATGAGCGTGGAGATCGCACATGGGGGGGGGAACGGCCGGCCATGGAGGGAGACGAGAGGCGTGCGGCTGGAGACAGTTTCGGGAGGGGCGGTTGCGCCTCCCTCCCCCTCTTCTTCCTTACGAAGGGTAAAAGAAAAACCCTAAAAGGGTTTTTCAAAGACCCCCCCCTTTCAACTTTCAAATTTTTTACAAAAGGGGGCTTCGGAGGTCTTTAGCGAAAATTATTTTTCAAAAAGGCTCGAAATCATTTGTTTTTCTCAAAATCTTTCCAAATTTTTTGGTTTTTGGTGTTATTTTTCCATTTTTTTGTATTTTTAGAATAAAATCCTAAAGTTTGTGAGAAAACAAGGATTAAAACTATTTTTTTTGTATTTTTCTGAGAGATATTTACAAAAGTATATTTTTTGAGAATTTCAGACCATTTCGGGGAAATTTCTTCAGAAGAATGGGTTTGGACCCAAGTTTTGAGAAAATATTCGAGCTTTAAACCTCAAATCGAAGAATGTAATACGATGGATCCAAATGGATACCGGACGAAGTGTCTGAGCTTTTCAAAAGTTATTTTGGAAATTTTGAGAATCTGATTAAAAAAATTGGATAATGAAGCTCAGATTTGGATTTTGATCTAGATCCGGATCCGAAATTGAGTCAGATATGTAAAATGAATTTAATTTCAACAAAAATTGAGAAACAGAATGGAATTTAGATTTAAAACTGACTCAATTACCCAGAAAATGGGGGCAAAGGGCAAAACGGGGATATTTACAACATTTTGAAAAATTTGGGGTGTTCACAACCATTTATTTATTACATGACCAAAATTCAGAAAAATGATACTCATGTTTATGTATGCATTCATTAATTATTTATTATTTGATGTAAATTGCATCACCCCAAATGAAAGCCCAACCATGGGCGTTACCTTTGCATGCATACTTCCATGCCTTACTGCATCATCACATCATGCAACACACGTAACCAAGTGTACTTAAAGCACCGCAATGAACCATATGCATGTGCATGCATAAATATCATAAAAGAGATACACCTACTACAAGTAGGGGTGGCAAAATCTGACATGACCCGCCAAACCGCTTCTTTGCCGGGTTCGGGTTTGGCTTAAATGGGTTTGTGTCGTAAACGGGTCGACCCACCTAACCTGTTTATTAAACGGGTCGGGTTCGTGTTAGAGGTATGCTAACCAGCCAACTCGGCTGACCCGTTTACCCGAACCCGACCCGCCCGCCAACCCATTTACCCGTTTACTCGAACCTGACCCACCAACCCGTTTACCCGAATCTGACTCGCTAACCCGTCAACTCGTTTACCTGACCCGACCCATTTATTAAATGGGTTAACCATGTCGTGTTGGGTTACCCATTTAATAAATGGGTCAGGTTCATGTTTGCCACAGTCGACCCATTTAATAAACGGGTCAGGTTTGTGTTGAGGTATGTTGACCCGCCGACCCTGTGGTGCCCCAAACCCCGACCTTGGAAAAAACTTTGAATTTTTAAGGATTTTTTTTTTAAACGGTTTCATTATAAACAGCGGAAAGTAAGAAAAAAAAGGGTAACTAAGTAACAAGGCCGCAAGTCTGAGCGAGCCACAGGTAAGTTAAGCATACATGTCTATCAAAGTCCAAAAGAGTACAGATCTCAAGTTTAAAGGATTATACAACCCATAAGTTTAATTAAAATACAAAATGAGTCACAAGTATAACAAATCTAACGATCTCTCAAAACAGGAGGATCATCCCCTCAAAATCCCAAAACCAAACAGGAGCAGGATCAGCAGATAAGTGTGGGTCCCCAAGCCTCCACCGTGTGCCGTCACATCATCATTGTACCTATTCATCACCTACATCCCCATAAAATGGGGTCAGCACTCTTGCGAGGTGGTGAAGAATCAACAACATCATATCTCTATTTCTCAAGGAAGAAACATGTATATAACATGAAACAACATATACATGTGCCTGTGTCAAGTAAGTGCATGTGTAACAAGTGCAAACAAGCTATAATAGTGAACAGAAAACTGAGCAACTACTAAACATAAGTAGCTAAGAAACAGTAAAGAACCAAAACAAGTGTAGTAAGCGAGGTAGCAAGTAAAAAACTACTAAGGTACATCAACTGTGATTGGTTAGTAATTAAGTTCTTCTGATTACTCCTTCGGGTATGCGAAGGAACCTCGCATTCTGTGAGTCATGCACTCAACATTTGTTATTCAATTTCTAATATGGTAACCGGGGATGCTACAGACCGAGTAAACCTCATGCGAGCAGTACACAACTGAGAGAAACTCTCGCATAGGTAAGGATTGCAATCCATACTACTGCAGTAATGAGGTATCTTAAAAGATCACCTCGACCTCCCTAACTCTGAGTGAATGAAAGTCAAAGGACGCTACAGCTCCTGTCAAAACACGTGTCGTAATAACGACCAGTCACTCAGGGTTGTACCATCC
Source organism: Nuphar pumila (assembly GCF_984573655.1). Taxonomy (NCBI): domain Eukaryota; kingdom Viridiplantae; phylum Streptophyta; class Magnoliopsida; order Nymphaeales; family Nymphaeaceae; genus Nuphar; species Nuphar pumila. The sequence goes on along the minus strand of NC_143256.1, from coordinate 31,147,677 downwards.
ACCCTCTCTAAGGTGAACCGTTTTGTGAATGGGGCACAACAAATTTATCTTTTTTAGGCTCATCTATCAAGTCATACCTCCTTTTGAGGTATTTATGCCTCGTGGTCCCCGCGGGGTACGCAAACAAGGACTTAGTCCGCTCATTCACGTGCTTAGCCTCACGTGGCTAACAAGAGCACATCGCTCGTGAAAGCGATCATAACACCATTTTATCTTTTTCATGACTAGGGTATCGACATACGTGAGCTCACTCACAAACAAGAGGCCATCGCTCAAAGACTTTAACTGAGTCTAACAACCATAACAGTGTGTTTCTCATACCCTATGATGTCTAAGTCTTTGTGTCATTCTATACATCACAAGTGTATTGTGCACCTTATGCACTCATCCATGCCTCAAGCACAAGACCAAAGTGTACCTCTCAAGGTACGTACTAAGCAGTACAAGGGTCAAGATGTGCTACGTGCAGGTGCAAACTAAGAACCACATAATCTCAAGTTAACCGCACAATTATGAAACAGAGGCAAAGATATATATGCATATCTAAGAAAAGTAACATATTCCAATTACAAGACAATGAGCAAGCGAGTGCACCATTCCACATTTTTAAGTGATATGCAAGCCAAGGAGTACAACTTAATCATAATTGCAGGTACATCAACTGAAATAAGTACTGCATAATTATAATTAAAATTTTCAAGCAGTTGGACTTCAAATGTCATAAACTGGCAAATTCTTGAATAGCGAGGTCGCTTTCATAGGAAGGATTTGTAATTTTAACACACTAACATGTTGAGGTTGAAATCTAGAATGCTCCCATACGTATGGGAATTACATTCGCATTTCCAAGGTGTGGGTCATCGCACTTTGCAGAAAAAATGATGCAAATACACCACAAAAGACAATTTTATGTATATTGATGAAGCATGAATTGTGCATTAAAGATTACATTAGAATAATGTATTAAAGCATCATTTTTAGCTTTAGAACCCTGATTTAGATGCAGTTGAACATGAATGAGCTATGGTTTGAATCTCGTTCGAATTGGAGTTAAAACAAGAAAGTTATTGCATTTTAAGTGTGCGGGTTCGAGCCTCGGGGCGATACGGGTCAAAATGGATCCAAACGCCCATTTTGGGCCTCAGATCTGAGCAAAATGTACCCAATCCAACCCAAATCACGTTCTTGAAAATATTTGCAGACCCCCCCCCCCCCCTTCTTCAAAAGAGGCGCCCAACAAATACATTCAGTTTAATCTCTCTCTTGGAAAATGCAGAGTTGAGGGCTTAGCCTATAAAAATAAGCTTAAAAAAAAATCTAAACTCGTCTTAGCCCTAGGAAACTATGTCCCTTTCTCCTAATTCTTGATCCATCATATTCCTCCCTCAACCACCACGTCCACCTTCAACTTCCACGCTTTCCCGGTTGGGATTTGCTTGCAGCCACCAAAAAATCGCCATCTTCCTCCTGCCATTCCTTCTTTCCAGCAGCATCCCTTCCCCCATTCTTATCAAGACCTGTTGAATCTAAGTTGTGTTGTGTATTTGCAGAAATCCGGCATAGAGCAGTGGTGGAAACACAGCTTCAGCATCACCGAAGGCGATGGGGCACGACTCTTGGGCTAATTCCACTCATCGCCTACCTCCACCCTCGTCAGACGGCCAGACTTAGGTTTGTTCTTTTCCCCCCTCTTTTTTTCTAGTGTACAACCTGTGTGCTTGAGCTTATTTTGTGTTGTTTGCAGTGTTTAATGGATTTCAACCATAAAATTTTAACTGGTGTGTCAAACAACACCGTAGAGGGATTTTAGTGTATATCGTTCAGTCATATTTTTGTTTTTGTTTCGGTTTTAGTTTTGATTCATTTTGAATTTTGATCCCTGTTTTCTTTCTCTATTTCTGTTTCAATTCCTTCTTGATTCATTTTGTGCATTCATTTTGTTTCAGTTATGCTTTTTGTTTATTTGCTCTTTTTTTTTGTTTTTAGCTTTTTATTCAACATTACAATGTGCGTACTGTGAAATATTAGAAATCTTGTAGCCGTGAAACCTGTTTTATGGCTGGATTTGAGTTGAAAGTCGTTGTAGCATTTTTGTTGCCTTTAACGACATGACTCAGGCGTGTGAGCCAGAGTAATCGTGCATTTAAATCATCAGAGCTATTTTTTTTTGTTTTCTTTCATTTGTCAGATTTCATCATTCTGTTTTACAGAAATTTGATCAATCATCTGAATCGATCACCGTGTTCTCCATCGATCATTATTTTCAAAGCTTATTTGAAATTGATTTCTAGCATAAATCGGAGAACTAGATCAAGTCCAACTGATCCAAATTTTGTTGTTCGTTGTCGCTGGCTAGAATCCCCTGCTTAAGCCTGAATAACTTCACATTTATCAGGAAGATGTCTGGCGTTTTCATTTTGTAGCCACCGTGAAATTCATTTCATGGTTTTGTTTTTCTTCTGGTGAGCATTGCTTGATTGTAGATCAACTGTCTCAATCTCGATTGATATCTACAGCTAATTGAAGATTTGAATTGGGAATTGAAAAACAATCCATTATCTGATTTTTAATTGATGGTAGATGAATATTGTTGCTGTTGGAAATTCTGATGAATATTATTGTTGTGTGAAATTCCAGATCCTTGTGGTTGTTTTCTGTTGATTGTCGTTGAGCTATTAACTTTTTTTTGTAATGTTGATCTATGGATCAGATTAATTGATTAATTGATTGATCACTTTGAGTTCAAATTTTGAAGCTTTGTAGGATTTAAATTGTTTGAATGTGTCTGTGTAAAATTCCAGTTAGTATGGTTTGAATGACCTCTAAGTTTCTAATGAAATGCTACAAGTTTTTAGTGAAGTGTGCTTACAGTCTTAAATCAAATCAAAACTCTATTAAGCTTCCAGCTCATGCAAAGTACTGTCTACTAAACATGATGCATGACTGTTACTTGTTTACTACCGAACTTCTGAGGTTTCTTATTAACTTTTTGATGCAATGTTGTTAAACTATTAGTTGTTAGTTAATTGAGTTGTTAGCCAATAGTTGTTAATTTATTAGTAGAATAAGTTGTTAGCTATAGTTAGGTAATGTGTAATTGTTAATTGAATTGTTAGTTCATTAATTGTTAAAATGTGAGTTGGTAGTTAAGTGAGTAGTTAGTTGTTAGTTGTTTCGTAAGTAGATTACTTAGTTGATTTTAAATAATTAGCATTGTTAAGTAGGTGATTAGTGGTAATGCTTTGGAGTCATTTCAGTTAGTAGTTGGTAGTTAGTTTGCATATATTCACATTGTAGGTTTAGTATAGTTCTAACTATCATTTAGAGTTCATTTGAATTTGTAATTTCTTTCGTATTATCTTTCTATGTAGTGATTTCTTTAAAGAGATGTACTAACTTCGCTTTCATGTTTCACAGGTGATACAAAGTTGCAGCTTCTAGCATACTCCGTAAAGCTTTGGATTCATTTTGTTGTCTCTCTGATTCATAACTTGTTCAATTTAGTTTTCATCATGTTATTCTCTGTAATTGAACAAGTTTGATATCAATAAAGTGTAATTGTTCGATTTAATTCAAGTGTATCATGTTCTCTGTGGATCGATCTGAACTCACCACGAAAGTGGAAATTCTGTTATTATTACTTGATTGGCGATTTTCCAAAATGCTTTCAATGATAAAATAATGTTTTAAAATATCACTTACCAAAATCCGATCAAGTTTTTAGCGCCGTTGCCGGGGAGTGGCGATTATACTCTTTTACTTTGAATAGTATAATTTATCGATATATGTTTAGTTAGTTGTATTTTGATTGTTCTAGTTACTAGGATTAGTTAGTAAATATAGGATCAACGTAGTAAGTACATATAGGATTCACATTCTGCTTATTTAGGATTCACAACTCTTCATTCTTCTGAAACAATTAGACAGGTGAGTTCTAGATAACATAGTGTGAATTTCTATTTCTGTCCTTCAGCATATTTAGCGTAGATTTATTTTTGTTATTTCCATTTTGTTTAAGTATACTTAGCATAGTTAATTTTGTTTGCGTTTTGTGCTTTCTGCTTTTATACTTACATAGTTAGGAAATTAGATAGATTAGGTTTCGTTGCACACATCTGGACTTAGTGCCAGTGTATGCACGGGCGTAGGACTTTGGACGTTCTGCTTCATCCTTTCGTTGAGGATCCAGAGAGAGTTTTACATTCTCCTCGGAGCCGAACCGAAATGGGGGACCTAGAACCCGAAGCTTCGATGTGCCCTCTCAGGGAGTACTTCCTGCATACGGAGTACACCCAGACATCATGTATTAGAACAGCTATAGGGGCACCACATTACGAGATTAAGGCCAGTGTAATACAAATGTTACCATTGTTCTATGACCTTAGTCATGAGGATCCCTATAGACACTTAGATGAGTTTCTCAAAATTTGTTCCATTGTGAAGATCCAGAATTTCGAGGACGATACTTTGAAATTGACCTTCTTCTCATTTTCACTGAAGGATAAAGCCAAGTATTGGATGAAATCTTTGGATACGATACTAATAGGGTCATGGGATCAACTTCAGTAGGAGTTCCTGAAGAAGTACTTTGCCATCGGTCGGACGAACCAATTCAGACGAGCCATCACTAGTTTCTCTGAAATGGATGGCGAGCAATTTCACGAGACGTGGGAAAGAATGAAAGAACTCCTTAGGAAATGCCTTCACCACCAGGTGCCAAGATGGCAGTTGGTGCAAAGTTTTTACGATAAATTATCTGACTAGAATCGTCAAATGATCGATGTATCATGTGGAGGGACCTTTATGTTGAAGAGCGAGAACAAGGCTTGGCATTTATTCGATACTCTGGCCGAGAACTCTTTGTACCATGCCTCTACCTGTCGCTCTGAGAGAGCCACACCCAACAGACCAAAGCAGGGTGGTGTTTTAGAGATTGGTCAGTCTACTGAGCTGCAAAGCAAAGTGGATATGATTTCTCAGAAGTTGGACCAACTTCTCTCAGGCCCATACCAACCTCATTCAGTGTGTGCATTATGTGCCAGTCCAGCACATGTTGTTACTAAGTGCCCTTCGGCAGCTCAGTACCCTGAATTTGTGCAAGAACAAGTTCAAGCCGCTCAGGGTTACGCCAAACCTCCGAACAACCCATATTCATCTACATATAACCTGGGGTGGCGTAACCATCCTAACTTCTCGTGGAAGAGTCCCCAGACTTCCACCCAGCTCCTCCCCTCTCAGCCTGCTTGGCTGCCGCCGTTTACTCAGACATTTCAAAGGTCGAGTTTCCCTCAGACCACTCCTCCTTATTCTCCTCAACTCTCATAAGAGTCTGCTCAGCCGACTTCTTTCAAGGAGAGACTTCTCCAGGCATTCCAAGAGGTGAAAAGCTCTAATCAGAATGCCTTCGAGAAGTGCAGTCAGATCTTGAGTTCTCATACTCAATCTATTGCGAAGTTAGAATTGCAGATGGGGCAGTTAGCAGAAGCGATAAGTCGAAGACCTGAGGGCAGCTTGTCGGGTCAGGTCGTGATGAACCCGAAGGGCAAGGAAACAATGACAGGAGGCTTGTACATCACAGATTCACAACAACAGGCCAAAGTTGTTATGGCCCTTAGGAGCGGACGTGAGTATCACGTCGAGAGTAGAGCGAGAACAGATGAACTAGAACCGATCATACCATCTTCTGCGGTTCAGTCCTCAACCCCAGTTCAGAATCAGGATAGAGGTGAGCCTTCTCACAAAGAGGAGGACCTCCAAATGTACATTCCCAAGCCACCCTATCCCAAAACGTTAGAATCTCCCATTGGCAGAGGAAAGCAAAGCACGAAGGTCCAAGACATGCTTGAGATCTTCAAGCATGTACAAATCAACCTGTCTTTGCTCGATGCCATCCAGCAGGTGTCGGCTTATGCCAAATTTCTCAAGGAACTTTGTACCTAGAAGAGGAAATCTAGAGGAAGAGTTCCTACCAAGGTCCATCTGACTGAGCATATGAGTTCGGTGCTTCAGTACCAGACTCCGCCAAAGCTCAAGGACCCTGGAGCCCCGATCATCTCATGCACCATAAGAAACATCCGGATAGAACGCGCCTTGCTCGACCTTAGAGCAAGCGTTAACATCCTGCTCAGATACTTCTATGATTCATTTGGCTATGAGAAATGAGAACGACCCCGATTACACTCCAGCTAGCAGATCGCTCTATCAAGGTACCGAGAGGTATCTTGGAAGATGTGCTAGTGAAAGTGGATGAGTTCTACTTTCCAGTCGATTTCATTATCCTTGACATGGAGGGAATTGATAGCTAGCACCAGACTCCGATCATTCTGGGCAGACCATTTTTGGTGACTGTCAATGCCTGCATCAACTATAGAACCGAAGCCATGGACTTGTCGTTCGGCAACCGAAAGGTCAGACTGAACATCTTCAATGTCGCGATGGGTCTAATGGGAGATACAGAGTGCTTCTAGGTAGACATCACTCAGGATTTAGTTGAGGCACATCCAGAGTTATACATGACAGAGGAGTCCCTTGATATGCATTATACAGTATATGATAGTTGTAGAGATAGTGTAGATGTGTCGTTAGCATCCTCAGGATCCCATCATTGGAGAAGGAGCATTGGGCCTCTCCCATCACTTGCTGAGACCCCAGACAAATTATCGATAGAGTCTCCCCCTCAACTTGAGTTGAAACCCTTACCGGATTCACTCAAGTATGCATACCTCGAAATTGGTGAGACTCTTCCTGTGATCATCTCGTCACTGCTCACAGAGGAGCAGAAACATAGACCGATAGACATCTTGCGAGAGCACAATGCAGCGATCGGTTGGGGGGTCTTAGATTTGAAAGGGATTGATCCTTCATTTTGCATGCACCAGATTCATTGTAATAAAGAATCCAAACCGGTGTGTGACATGCAGAGAAGATTAAACCCCAATATGAAGGAAGTGGTGAAAAATGAAGTGGTCAAATGGTTGGATTCTGGGATCACATACCCCATTTCTGATAGTAAGTGGGTCAGTCCGATTCAAGTCGTGCCGAAGAAATATTGACTCACTGTTGTGAAAAACGAAAAGGGGGAGAGCATTCCGATGAGGACCACCACAGAATGGCGAGTCTGTATTGATTATAGGAAGCTGAATGCTGCAACCCGGAAGGATCACTTCTTGTTGCCATTCATTGATCAGATTCTGGAAAGACTCATCGGGCAGAGCTACTACTGTTTCTTGGACGGATATTCAGGATATAATCAAGTAGTTGTCCATCCTGACGACTAGAAGAAAACCATATTTACCTATCCTTATGGCACCTTCGCATTTAGGCGTATGCCGTTTGGGCTCTGCAATGCCCCGACAACTTTTCGGAGGTACATGATAGCTATCTTCTCTAACATGGTGGACAATGTCATGGAAGTTTTCATGGATGATTTTTCTGTGTATGGTTCTTCCTTTGAGGATTGCCTTTAGAAACTTACTCCAGTACTGAGTAGGTGTATGGAGACGAACTTAGTGTTGAGTTGGGAGAAGAGCCATTTTATGGTCCAAGAGGGGATTGTGCTCGGACACTGTGATCATCGCAAAAAAAATTCCCTCTCGTGGTATTCTCTCTCTTCCTTCTCTTTTCCTTTCTAATCCCTATTTTTTCCTTTTTGAAGGGAGAAAATAAAAGACAGAAAAGAAGAGAGAAGAGAAAAGAAAAGAAAGAAGAGAGAGAAGAACTCTTTTTGCGAAGGTATCACTTGACCTTAATTTTTTTGAAAAAATGTTTAAGAAAATAACTCTCCTTCATTTTGAAATATTTGCGGAAAAAATTGGGAGACGGGATTCGCTCGTCGGTACGAGGTTCGACCGTTCCTGACGCCTTTACCAAAGGCAATCAAACCAAGGATCAAATTTATGCCTTTTTGCTTTGCTAAAACATCATCTAGGAATTTATTCTAAGTCTAAATGCAGAAAGAATCATGCTTGTGCAATGCAAGAATGTATGCTCTTTTGAAAAGAATGATTTTGGAAATCTGAGATTTTCCAAGTGAAAATGTGATGATGGAATGAAGAGATGATTTCTGAATAATTGAATCTAACTTAGAACTCGAGATAGATCAGGAAAGATATTCTGAAGTTCTAAGTCTTTGAAATAATCAGAGTTTGAGAATAAATCCAGACTTTGAAAAGAATGATTTGAGATAAAAGAAAAAGAAAGGAAGTTTCAAAGTCAAAAATGGATTTTAAATTTGAATTTTGAATCTGGGTTTTAGGAGAGGAAATGAATATTTGAAATGGAATTGAATTCCAATTTCGAAATTTGAAATCAGGATGGGACTTTAGGAATCTAAATTGAGTTTTAAAAAAATAGAATTGGATCCAAGAAATCAAGATGGGATATGAGAAATGGAATTGGTTTTAGGGAATTTGGAAGCCAAGATAGACTTGGATTTGAAATTAGGCATCCCAAATGGAATTTGGATCTGGAGTCTGAGATCCAAGATGTAGTTGAATTCTGGATCCTAAATGGAATTTGGATCTGAAGTCTGAGATCCGAAATGAAGTTAAATTCTGGATCTAGAATCCTAAATGAAATTTGGATCTGAAGTCTGAGATCCAAGATGGAATTGGATTCAAAATCTAGGATTGAATTGGATCTGAATTCTGAGATCCAAAATGAGGTTGAAGTTCTAGAACCCTAAGAGGAATTGGATCCGAAGTCTGGGATCCAAAATGGAGTTGAATTCCCAGATCCTAAATGGAATTGGATCTAAAGTCTGAGATCCAAGATGGAGTTGGATTCTGGATCCTAAATGGAATTGGATCCAAGATCCGAGGTCTAAGATGGAATTGGATTCTGAACCCTAAAATGGATTTTAGATCTAAAGTCTGAGATCCGAAAGTGGAGATTGTATTTGAAAATCTGGATCCAGGTTGGGATTGGGTTCTAACTTTGGTTTTGGATTTTGAAAGTCCAAATGGGACTTTTGAAGATGGGTTTGGGTTTGAAAAACCCTAGATTGAATTTAAAATTTAGGGAGAGTCAGATTTTGAGATTCAAAATTAATCTCAAACTTTGTTTTTGAATTTGAAGATAAGAAAATAAACTTGTTTTTGAATCAGAAGACGAATCAGAAACTTCAAAGTTAAATTGAACTTTGAAGTGTTAATTGGAAAATGAAGTTTTGAATACAACATGAATTTGAAATTTCAAAGTCAATTTGGACTCTTGAAATCGGATTTCAAAAATGAGATAGAATTTGAATTTGAATCTAGAAATAAGGATTGATTTGAAGAAGATACTTGAAACCACTTCGAGTTTTTAAAAAAAGAATTTTGAAAATATGATGCAATTCTATCCTAAATGATGAATGAATTTAAAGATTTTGAAATTGGATTTGAAAGTCATATCTTATTCTTTAAGTGAATTAAAATAAGATTGAAGATATAATACATCCCTGACTATGGTCATTGAATGTATTATTATAAACACCCCAAATTTTCACTCTTATCCAGTGCTTACATTTCATGTGTCATTGCATATCATTGCATGCATTCAACATGCCATTTCATTGCATTGCATAGTATTGCATGTTATTGCATCTCATTTTCAAGATCCAGCACTCCTGTTTTTAAACTATTTAATGCAGATTCGAGTTTTAAAACTTTTCTTTCAAAATCAATTTTAAAACATGGGTTTTTAATCAATATTTTGTCATTTGCCAACCCCCAGGACCTTATATTTTGAAATGTTTTTCTTAGAAAACAATCTGGATTCGTTTTAAACTCAATTTTCAACTGATTTCAATTCTCATATGAGACCCATTTAGGTGTTGCCGCTTCTTGATGCCTTCATTTATCAAATTTCTCAAAAATTTCAGAGTCCTAGTTTGATCAAGACTCTATCTTTTTATCTTTTTAAAATATTTTCAAAACTCCATTTTGATTTTAAACTAGTTATGGTCATATCCCTTGTCCATTTCCTTTATTTTGGCCAAAATCTTAGAGTCCTAGTTGGATCAGGACTCTTTTTCCAGAGTCTAGTCGGATCAGAACTCTACTTTTTACTACTTTTTCTACCTATTTTAGAAAAAACCTTTCAAAATCTTTCGTTTTGGCCAAAATCCCAGAGTCCTAGTTGGATTAGGACTCTTCTTCAAGAATCCCAGTCGGATTAGGACTCTTCTTCAGAGTTTCAGTCAAACTAGGACTCTGTCTTTTGTCACTATTTTTACCTATTTTTAACCAAATCTTTCAAAATGAGTCAAAACTCAGAGTTTCAGTCAAAACAGGACTCTGTTCAGAGAGTCCTAGTTGGATCAGGACTCTGATCTTGATTTCAATTTTGAGAGAATCTTTTAAAAAATCTTTCCATCTATCAAAACTATTACACTTTTATCAAAGAATTTCAAAATTCTGAGATTTTATCCTAGAGTCTTGATAGAATCAGGACTCTACCCCAGAGTCTTGATCAAATCAGGACTCTATCCAAAGTTTGTTTTCTCACTCCGTTTTCACTGATTTTCAAAAATTCTGTTTAAATTTCATTATTTGCTTATCAGAAAACCAAAAATTATTAGAGTTCTGATCGAATCAGAATTCTTTCTCAGAGTCCTAATCAAATTAGGACTCTGAACCAAAACTTCAATTTTATCATGTTTTTTACTATTTTTCAAAATTCTCTCATTTGTTTTCTCAGAAAATCCAAAAATCTAAGAGTCCTAGTTCAATTAGGACTCTGTCCCCGTAGTCTCAATTGAATCAGAACTCTATTTTATTTCAATATTTGTTATTGTTTTCACTGTTTTCACAAGTTCTTTCATCTGTTTTTCAGAAAATACCAAAAAAATCTAGAGTTTCAGTCTGATTAGGACTCTGTCCCAGAGTCCTAATCCAGTCAGGAGTCTGTTTTGGCTTCCATTTTTACTCTTTTCCATTTGTTTTTCAAAAAATTAGGTTATTTTATAGAGTCCCAGTTGATTCAGAACTCTATTTCAGAGTTCTGGTTGAGTTAGGACTCTAACCCTGACTGTGTTTTCTAACTCATTTTTTTTACCAGTTTTGATAAAATCTTTCAAAAACTTTTTCATTTGGCTTTTAAAATCCAAAATCTCAGAGTCCTAAAAATTCAGGACTCTAGCCCAGAGTTCAAGTTCGCTTAGAACTCTATTTTCAAAACTTTGAATTTCAACTGTTGATTTCAACCCTTTTTTAAAGCCATTTTTAGTATTTATTTCAAGTTTTTCAAAACTTCGATGTGGGCCCCCCTCAGTTGGCGCCATATCTAGAGGAGTTCTGACTCAGTCAAGACTCTGTACCATTTCAAACCTTTCAATCTCAAAGTCTACTTTTGAATCTCTTTTGAAAAACCTCTCATTTTCAAGTTTTAAAATCATTTTTGAAAATTCAAGTGGGGCCCACTCGGGGTGGCGCCACATTTGAAGAAGTCAAGATTAGACTAGGGTTAGTCATTGTCCTAGTTAGGCTAGGGGTTTAGAGGAGTCAAAAGCAATTTTAAAAATCCATTTTATTTAAGTTTTAAACCATTGGTTTTTAAAGGTTTTAAATTCAAGTTTTAAAAACCAAATGTGGGCCCATACTAGGTGGTGCCACATTTGGACTTTCTAGGGTTTAATTAGGGATTAATTAGAGTTCATTTAGGTTAGAATTCTCCAAAAAAATCGTCTTCCCCATGTGGTTTATAAAAAACAATTAAAAAGAGTCCAAAAAATCAAAACTTTTCTTAAACAAATCCAAAAAACAAAATCTATAAATAGGGGACCTAAAGAGGGTCAAAGGGAGCTCTTTTCTCTCTCAAATTTTCGTGGCTTCTCTCTCCTCTCCAGCACCTCCGCCTTCCTTCATTGCAGCTGCAACCTCAAGGTAAGTTTTTTCATAATTTTTTTACTTTATTTAATATTTTTTCATGTTTTTAATATGGATTTAACCATTGGTATCATCTCTTTCATGATTTTAACCATGGATTCAACTTCAAGAACCTCAAGCTCCATCCAAGAAGATGATCTAACCTTATTTTACTGTTTTTTCAAAGATTCTAATCTGTTAGAATCAATTATTACATTGTTTTTTATGTTCTTAACCAAGAAAACATGAGATTTACCCATTAAATGGGTTAAATCCATGATTTCAATGGTGAAAATAAATTTCAGCCATGGATTCCCTGTGTTTTATTTATTTATTTAGCATATTAGTGTTTATTACATGTATTTCATCATTAAAATCAATTTTGTTTTGCTGTTTTGATAATTTTTTTATGGTTTTTCATGATTAAATCATATTTTTTTAGTGTTTCTTAGATTTCTGTAGATTTTAATTTCAAATCAGTAGAAAGCATGTTAGTTCATATTGAAATACTCATTAGAAATTACTGATTTTTTTATATGAGATACACGAATATGTCAGTCAACTACTGTAAAAATTTTAGATATTTTGGGATTCGGGAACTCTGTTAATAAAATACAAAGTCAAATCGATATTTCTGTTGATTAAAATCGTTGTTTAATTTCAAGCCTAACTTGCAGATGTGTTATGTCTCTCATCAATATCTGATTCGAGATCCGTAAAGTGCAGTAGCTTCGTATTAATGTAGGATATTTAGTGTAACATTTTCATGTTTTTTTGCCTATGTTTGGTATTTTTCCTCTGACAGAAAGTTGGATCCATCTTTTAAAACTTGTTATGATTTATAAAAACCCTAACCTGACTAGTACTGATCATAGATCTCAAACCGTAGATCCGATTCATGATATGTAAAAAGGTAAGTTCATTATTGTTTTTATACTATTCAATGCTGAAATTTCAGAAATTTTTGATGAAGTCTGCTATTTATTTCTGTATTTATAATCGGAAGTACCTGTTCTAAGCAATTTTATATTAATTAAATTTTAGTCCAGATTGCTGGAAGGGTTTCTCCCTCATCGAAGATGATTTTTCTGATATGTAGAAGAAAGATTATCTGTTTTTTTGTCTAGTTTACCTCTATAAAAGTTCAGAAATTTCTATGGTGTTTTGACCCCTGATTCGGGTCTAACACTGAAACTGGTATGTGAACATGGATAAAAATAGCATATTTTAGGGTTTTAATGCAATTTTTGAGTTGAAATAATATCAAAAATATATTTTTGTGATCCCAATCTGATTTTAGGGTGATAATAAGTGCAAGTGTTGATTTTTATGAATTTTGGAATCCATTTGATGCTTGAATGGATCAAATTGCAAAATAGGGTCCATAAACACTGCCAAAATTGTGATTTTTGTGATATTTCTTGATTTTTGTGTATAAGTTCATGTTTTTAGGGTTTGTTCATGTTTAGAATCATATTAGGATGCTTCATAATCAATTTTGTGCTTATTTTACTTCATTTAAACCCTAAACCCAAAGTTTTTACCAAAATTTATTTTAGAAAACCCTGATTTCAAGGCCATAGTCTTGCTATCAGGGACATTTTGGTCATTTGACCTCAATTTCGAAATTCTAAACCCTATTTTTCATATTTTTAATCATCCACTATCAATTTTTGTTCAATTTATCCTTATTTGAATTTTAAAACTTGCATTTTACAAAATATCTTTCTGAAAACCCTGATTTCAAGGCCATAGTCTTGCTATCAGGGGTATTTTGGTTATTTTGACCCCAATTTTGAATTTTCAAATCTCATCTTTGTTATTTATTTAATTTTATGTCATATTTCATTAAGTTTATATCAGGAAATCATGGAAAAAGTCTTATATCTAGCAAAATCCAATAATTTCCAGATATTGCTGGATAAACCTAGAAAAGCCAACATATATTCACTAATCCATTTTTCTAGTTTTGCAGGGACATTGAAGACTTTATTTTCAGTCATTTAAATTCAATTAGTGATGTAAATTGTAATTAAATTTGGAATAAAAATTTCAATTCCTGCTTAGATTAGGATTTGCATTGCATATAGTTTGATTCTGCAAATTTTAATATCTGATGAATGCATTATTCATGCACATATTATAAATTTACCATGGTCTACACGAATGGAACGTGCACTAGCTCTTATGGAGTTGACAAACTCGGAAGAATTTGTATTTATGGCCATAGTCAGAATACAAATGAGACCCAGATTTGTGATCTTTGTATTAGCCACATTCAGCCTACACTCTTAGGCTAACTTCAAAATGCACTGTATTTCTCAAAAATACAAAAGGATTTTCTCAATTTCTCAAAATCAAGTCTTTCAAATCTATATTCATTCATTTCATTCATTTGCAAATTCCAATTCTAATTCAGAGAAATCGATTTTCTCAAAATTTTCTAAGTTTTCTCAGAAAATGATTTTCTCAAAAACATTGATTTTTCAAAGGATATTTCAAGAATTTCTTAAGTTCAAAATTCATATTTCTAAGTTATATTTTCAATTTCAAAGTTCGAATTCAAAGAAATCAAGTTTTTCCAAAGTTATTAGAAATTTCTCAGAATCGATTTTCACAAAACCCTTATATTTCTTCATAAATCGATTTTCAATTTCTCAAAAACATTCTCTTAATCATGACTCACGATTTTCAAAGGACTTCTTTTCCAAAAAATTTCCAAGTATTTCAAATCTCAGAAGTAAATATCATGTTTTTAAATCCGCATTTTCTGAAATCCATAGCACATGCCTGATTCTTTGTGCATTTAGGAAATAAAACACGATTTAAACAAGTTGAACAAAGCTAAGCAGACTTTTGATCCTTGGTTCAATTACCCCTGGTAAAGGCGCCAGAAACGGTTGAACCTCGTACCGACAGTCGAGTCCCATGCTTCGGAATTATCCCGCATTTTAAAACGGAGGTGAGTTATTTTCAAAATCTTTTTCAAAGGTCAGTTTGACTTGCAAAAGTTAAAATTGCAGCTAATACGAAGATCATAAATCTAGGTTTCATTCGTATTTTGACTATAGCCAAAAATACAAATTCCACCAAGTTTATAAACTCCATAAGAGCTTGTGCACGTGCCATTCATGTCAACCATAGTGGATTTGAAATAAATGCACATGAATCATACATCAGATCTTGGAATTTTGCAGAAATCAAACTATATGCAATGCAATCCTATTCTAAGCTGAAAAAGTAACTCTTATTCCAAATATTACATTGCTTTTTACATTGAATTGAATAAAACAAATAAATAAAATGGCTAAGTCTTCCTCTTGAATGTTCCGACAAAACTAGAAAACCTGTTAGCACAGAAATGTAGGTTTATCTGAATTTATCAAAAAATATTGAAAATTATTGGATATTATTCAAGTATAAACCCAAATTCATACCTTCTTTGATATAAATATGATAAATAATGAATAAATTTTGAAAATAATCTTGGAATATAGAAATTAGGGTCAAAATAACCAAAATACCCCTGATGACCTTGAAATCATGGTTTTCTGAAAGATTTTTTGTAAAGCTTGGAATTTTGAAAATCAAATGAATTAAATCAAACACAATATGATGAAATATGATGACATGCACGAAAATTTGGAAAATTAAAGTTTAGAATTTCGAAATTATGGTCAAAATGACCAAAATGCCTCTGATAACAAGACTATGGCCTTGAAAATTTAAGAAAAGAGTTTTCTAAAAAGATTTTCATGAGGGGTTCTTTTAGAAAAGTTTTTCTAAAGACCTTTTTAGGTGAAATGCAATCTAAATATGCACTCTAAGTAAGGCTCTTACAAGAATCTAAGATTTTTTAATGAATTAAACATTTGCACAGTAGTCTTCAAAGATTCTTCATCGAATTCTTTAATGTCTTCATTGCCTTAGCTGAAATGCAGTTGATTTCACTTGCTCATCATCAAAACCTTGTACTTGAAGTATCATGTACGACTTTATTGTCGTAATAAGTTAGTGTATACAGATCTGCAGGTCGCATCAATATTTTCATGCCAAAAGTTGGAGGTCGTGTATTGAAGCATTTCACGTCTTTTTCAAGCTCATTCTGTCTTAGACCGTTTATAAATAATTCATATTGTTCCATGAAGCGAAACATTGTTAAACATGAATACATGGTTTTCTTCAAAGTGGCATGCATAGATTCAGCTCTTTGTGTGCTTATCATATCAGCACAAAATTATTGTCTTCCATATGCCAATGCCCACTTCTCTTTTTCTGAATATTAATTTTGTAACCACAGACAATCTTTAAGGTCGTATGTCTGAATCATTTCCTCCCAATCAGACATAAAGGTGATCTCGTCTATGCTCTGAAGCACACACCTAGTAAACTTTTTATCAAACCCTGTCTTCTGATTAAATATGTGTCCTATGTTCTTTGTTGCATTTTGAAAGATATGCCACAAACATAGCCGATGATGTGCATCTGGCTACACATGAAGTACTGCAGCCGCAATTGCGTGATCACCATCTGTAAGTACAACTCCAAGTTGCTTCTCGTTCATTGCCTATGTAAATACTTTGAACAACCACTCAAAGCTTTCCTTGGTCTGGTCATACAAAAATGCGCCGCCTAATATACAACTCTGTGAGTGATGGTTCACTCCGACAAACTGCGCAAATGGCCACTGTTCAGTATTAATCTTTACTGTAGTATCAAATACAAGCACATCATTGAAGCATTCATAATCTACTCTTGACTTTGAATCGGCCCAAAACATATTCACATCATATTCATCTTCATCCAGTTGCATTGCACTAAAGAAACCAGGGTCATTGCTTGATTTCTTCTGTAAGTAATCAACCAAAGAACATATTTCTCCATTCTTCATGTTATCTGTCCTCTTCCTTCTCAAGTGATTTCTTAGATCCAAAGGTGTGAATGGCACATTATCGCGACCACTGTCTATGTGGGCAAACAAATTGTATGTCTTCCTTGGTGCAATGTCGGCGCTATCGGCTATTTCAGCCATTGTAGCATGCGCTACAGTTACTTTACAATGTGACCTTAACATAAGAGTCATAAATTATGCAGATAAATCATGATTATGATCACTGATTAAAGTACAAACTAGAAATTTCCCATTCGGATGTCTTCTCAAAACCATTCTAGCTTGACATCCACATCTTGATTCTGGCATGCTCCTCGTTGGATTTCCCATTGATTTCTTCCAACCTTGCTTGGAACAAACATATGTCTTTCTCACCATGACACCCTGTGCTTTTTTTGACCAAAAAAACCTTCTCACACTGAAGTCAACTTTTAGGGCATAATCATTGTAAAATTTATATGCAGCTTCCTCATTATTAAACTGCATTCCTTCTACCGGAACATAGTCAAGTGTACTTCCATGTTCATTCGCAGTGCCTACACTTTTATTATGTGTATTGTCATGATAATCTACCTCATTATTGAATTGCATTTCTTCTACTGGAACATTCAAGTCAAGAGTGGGTCTAATGCCTGCACCCTTCTTATCATGTGCATCATTAGTGCAAATGTTCAATTCTTCAGTTGCGTCAATACTATAGATGTTCAATTCTCCATAACTTTCAATTGATTGAGCTACATCGTCTTCATTACAACCTGATGATAAGCTCAACAATGTTATAAGCAATATATTAGTTTGTATTGCCAGCAAAATAGCAAATAAATCGATATTAACTAACAAAACAATATCTCACAAATCGGTAGTATGTTACTAATACAGCGGTTTGAGATACAATGCATATAATGAGTGAATATAGGATACCTGATGGGGTGGAGGCCCTTCCTAGCATTTGTAAACAAGCATTCTTGTCAACAGGTCCCAACGTCTTACAAATATCGATAAGTTTCCAACCATCGTAAGAACAAGATCTACCTGCAGTAACAAAACAATGCCTTAATGGCACACAAGACGACATGCGTTCTTCATCGACAACATGATGAGATGGAAAGCTACTCACGATGCTTTAATGGCACTGGTCGAAATGTTTGTGCGTCATTGCTTTCTTTCGTAATGCCTAACGACAATGCAAAAGAAGAGAAGACACGTGAATGTTTTGTAATCAATATATCATGTTGCGTTAGCAAGCGCATATGTTTACTACGATTTAATCAGGATGCATATAACAACGGATACCGATAAGGGTTAGCAAGTCAAAGAATCGATTTAAAGAATGACAGTATAAAAGCAACTGCGGTTTGATATCTGCTTATACTGAGCATCGAGTTGTCACTTACCATGCCAATAAAAGACACGAAATGTCATACATGTGTGTTGACGATAACACTGTCAGTAGATCCAAGAGGTTGTGAAGCGAGTTCAATACAAAACGTTGACAGAGCAACGATTTCAATGCGTGTAACGATGTGTTTCTGCACACACACGTTTTCAAAGTCTGTGTACAAATATCTTATGAATACATATTACAAAACATATAATATCTTACAAATCGATATACATATCGAATAATATATTGAAAATCGATACGGCAGTTAAGCATAATAACTTACAAATCGACAATATAAAACCATAATATCTAAAAGGTCGATAAATATATTGCACAATAAATTACAAATCGATACGGAAGAAATTGGGCATAATAGCAAACAAATCGATATTAACTAACAAAACAATATCTCATAAATCAATAGTATGTTACTAATACAACGGTTTGAGATACAAAGCATATAATGAGTGAATGTAGGATACCTGATGGGTTGGAGGCCCTTCCTAGCATTTGTAAACAAGCATTCTTGTCAATAGGTCCCAGCGTCTTACAAATATCGATAAGTTTCCAACCATCATAAGAACAAGATCTACCTGCACTAACAAAACAATGCCTTAATGGCACACAAGACGACATGTGTTCTTCATCGATAGCATGACGAGATGGAAAGCTACTCACGATGCATTAATGGCACTGGTTGGAATGTTTGTGCATTATTGATTTCTTCCATAATGGCTAACAACAACGAAAATGAAGAGAAGACACGAGAATGTTTTGTAACACAACGCAGGCACAAGAAGGCGATAATGTGTTGTAAAACAGGATACAAAACAAGGCGGAAACCTTGACTGGAGACGAAGGCAAAGCTTGCGTTGACAATGGGAGCTACTGTTACAGCAGATGGTGCAAGAGTTTAATGAATAGAGAACGTCTACAACTTAAATAGTTAACATCAAACTTTCTGGATGGAGGACTTTTTTGTCATTTTCATAAACCGTAGTTTCACAACTTTTGAATGGAGGATATTTTTGTCATTTCCTCGAACCGTCATTTCAGGGAAAGAAAAGCAAGTAAGGGTGATTAAGTCTTTGCAATAGCACCAGAGTCTGATGCAAAGTTATGTCAACATACACGGGAATACGAGCCCCATGTACATAAATACGTGGCGCTAATTCGCCCCCCCGAACACAGACGTGGGATTCAATGAATCATCGGGGGAGAACATACACCACCCTCTCTAGGTAGTTGCTAGATGAAACGTACTAAATGAGTTTTTGAAGTGTTTTTGTTTTGTTTTTAAATTCTGACCATATAATACAAATCTGATCTATTTACTTGATTTTATAAGGCACCAAAGTGTTCGATTTGGATAAGTGGGTGAGTTTTGATAACATTTGAAAAATCAATGGTCCAAAATCTTTGTAAATTATTGAAGCTTCCAAAATACATGATCCAGGTGTGGATTCCTCATAAATCGACCATTGCCCAACACATTTATGGGTCAGAATTGCAAAAAAATACCAAAAAAATAGAAAACCCCATTTAGCATGTTTGATTTAGCACCTACCCATTTCTCATAGTTGCCATATCACATTTATTTTGTTGTGCATAACATGAAAACTTAATGCCGTTTATGATTTAGAATGACCACGATCGCTCATTGTATGCAGTTAAGGTTGCAAAAGAGTTAGATTCAGGCTGAATACTGTGAGATCCAAATCTGAATCTGAAATGCAAAATGTAGATCCAAATCTTAATATGAATCTGAATCAGATCCAAGAATGTAGATTTAATTTGAATCCCAAATACATGTGGTCATGCTAGAGTAGGGAAAAAACAAAACAAAACAAGCTATTTACATGTAAAAAATACATTTGGATATAATTTTAATTAAGATAAACTCCAAACCTAACTTAAAATGTTGAACTGAATCTGATCCGAATCCGAAAGTGACCTGACTGAACATATCCAAATTCACATTTGGACTTTACTTAAGAGATCCATATCTGAAAAAATATGTCAGACTTGGATCGGATATCCAACCATATCCCATTTGTTTGCAGCCCCTATATGCCCTACGACAATAAAATGGAAAGCTAGATCTTTTGGAGTCAATACTTAAAAAAAAAAAAAACTAGTGTCATTTCATAATGATTTTTGAATCCAAATCTCATCGTTCCTATACCCTAACTTATTTTTTCATGGAAAAATCTCATATATATGTCACTTTTTTTAACTCCTCTTTTATAAAATTCAAACCAAATTAAATCGTATGTATTGTTTGCTGATTTTTTTTTCAACTCATTTTTTTCTACTTTTTTTAATGCAAAGCCTTTCAAATAACGTATTCAGTTTTAATGATTGTAGTTTATGTTTCTGTTCAAATAAGGCATGCTGGGTTGTGGCAAGTCAGTGACGGCCTTGCGGCCGCTGCAACCATGAGATTGGTACACCAACGGGATGATAAGCCTAACTGGTCACCTTAGTACAGGGCAAACAGAACTGGGATCTGGTTGACCCCAGCCTGCTGCACTTATGGTGTTTACAGCAGTTGTTGTCACTTGTTTAACACAACAGATCAGATCTGCCCTATTCATCAGGGCACAACGAATCACTATTTGACAAGATGAGCAGTCGGCTGGGCATTTTCAAGCCCAGCCAGTTTGCTGTATGTGCAGATTTCTGCACTAACATATGCAAACTCCTACCAGTGATACATCAAAATTCAAGACAATACTATAGGGGCTATACCGGCAATTTACAAGAACTTTTCTTAAGCATGATTAAGTTGGTTGTTCAGCATGTTTTTTTTTTTAAAAAGCAGGTTGGGGTATGCCTAATGAGTGGAGGAAGAGTACTTTGGTGCCTCTATATAAGAATAAGGGTGATATACAAGATTGCACAAACTATCGTGGTATAAAACTCATGAGTCATACTATGAAACTTTGGGAGAGGGTGATTGAGTCTAGGTTGAGGAAGATTGTCATGATATCGGAGAATCAATTTGGTTTTATGCCTGGAAGATCAACTATGGAAGCTATACATCTTCTTAGACAACTTATTGAGAGAAATAGAGAGAGGAACAAAGATTTGCATATAGTTTTTATTGATTTGGAGAAGGCTTACGATAGAGTACCTAGGGACGTTCTCTGGTGGACAATGTTGAAGAAAGGTGTTTCTCTCAAGTACATTAGTATAATTAAAGATATGTATGAAGGAGTAGTAACCAATGTCCGCACTTGTGGAGGGGTGACAACCAATTTTCCTATAACGGTTGGGTTACATCAAGGATCTGCTTTAAGCCCTTTCCTATTTGCTATAGTGATGGATGAGCTTACGAGATCAATTCAAGAAAATGTGACGTTGTGTATGTTGTTTGCTGATGATATTGTTTTGATTGATGAGTCTAGAGCTGGGGTTAATGCTAAGTTAGAATTATGGAGACAGACATTGGAAGCAAGAGGTTTTAAGTTGAGTAAGAGTAAGACAGAATACATGGAATGCCGATTTAGTAAGCAACGAAGTAGTGATGAGAGTGTAGTGAAGCTTGGTGAGCACGAAATACCGGTGGATGATTCTTTCAAATATTTGGGATCTATCATTCAAAAGTATGAAGAAATTGATGGAGATGTAAATCATAGGATAAAGGTTGGGTGGATGAAATGGAAGAGTGTAACTGGAGTGTTGTGCGATCGTAGAATGCCATTGCGGTTGAAGGGAAAGTTTTATAGGACGACTATTAGGCCCACTTTACTATATAGTACGGAATGTTGGGCTGCCAAGAGACATCATATTCAAAAAATGAGTGTAGCTGAGATGCGTATGCTGAGATGGATGTGTGGAAATACAATAAAAGATAAGATTCGGAACAAGGAGATACGTAAGAAGGTAGGTGTTGCACCCATTGAAAATAAGATGAGAGAGAATCGTTTACGGTGGTTTGAACATATTCGACGAAGGCCTAATGATGCTCCAGTTAGAAGGATAGAGAAATGGGAAAATATATTAGTTAAAAGAGGTCGGGGTAGGCCTAGGAAGACATGGATGGAGGTGATAAGAAAGGATATGAATGCTTTGAACCTCACCGAGGACATGGCATTGGATAGAAATGAATGGAGGAGAAGGATTCATGTGGAAGACCCATAATGATTTTCTTTGTTGGTTCATATTGCCGACCCCAATTGTTTTGGGATGAAGGCGTAGTTGTTGTTGTTGTTGTTGTTGTTATTGTTGTTGTTGTAGGTTGGGGTATGGCAGACCCCACCAGTTATTATGAACGTTTTTAAAAAGCAAGCTAGGGTATGGCAAACCCCATTGGTTATTATTAACGCACCAATGGGTTTTGAACCTGCAACGTCCCAACACAAGGTGAAGTGCATGAGTTGGTTCCTATCAGACCAGCGAAGACCCCATTGGTTGTGGCAGGTCATGGCTGTGCCCACAGGCTATGGCACACCCTGCTGTGTCAACCACGACTAGGCCGATCTTAGCCCACCATAGTCGATAATATATATATATATATATATATATATATATATATATATATATATATATATATATATTTTTTTTTATTAGCAGTACTTGTGATTCTTCACCTTGATGCGGAACACAATATTTATTTGCATGCTTCACGTCATATGTATCAAACAGCTAACATAAATAAACCTTCATAATTCGATAACTTTCACATAGTTTCAACAAATTTGATGTCAAACATAATTTATTTGAATGTGATGTCAATCGGTCTAAAGACTTGAGCACTTCAACACAACCAAATGAATAAGACAAGGAGTAGCTTGAGTATTGATATTCTCCTTGGATATGCTATTGTGTATATGCACATCAAAAACTGGAGTTTATTTTTTTTTTTTATGAACATGCAAATTTATTTTTTTATAGCAAACGTATGCAGCTCTAGCATTAGATCTGCTCATGTATGCAGATTTATGATTAAGCACACGCATATGCAGATTTAACATCAGATCTGCTCAAATATATAAATTTATAATTAAGCACACACATATGCAGATTTCACATCAGATCTGCTCAAACATGTAGATCCATGATTAACACATATATATGCAGATTTAACATCATATCTTATCTACTCAAATATGTAGATCTATGATTAATACATATATATGCAAGATAACGAAATCAATCTGCACCAATATGCCGATTTATGGTTAAGCACCAACGTATGTGTAATTTTTAAAATCAAATCTCACAAATATATAGTTTACTATTTAAGCATATAGGTATATGTAAGATTTAAGATCAAATCTGCACAAATATGCAGATGGCTATTTAAGCACATACTTATGTGTAAGATTAAAATCAAATCTGCCCAAATATGCAGATTGCTATTTGAGACTCTACATCTATGCATAACTATAGAGCGACATTAGATGTATACACTACGTCAACCATGGCCAAGGCTAATGGCTGAAATGTATGTATTATCGTAGATATATGTATCCAGATGATCTAACACCTATACGTGCCTCATGGCACTATGCACACGCACATAAATATCAGCCCCTTACCTCTAGTGATGAACCAGACTCTGAATAAAAACCGATAAGGTTGGTCTTCAGGTATCATCTGTCTCAGTGTTTCCCTTCAAATACGGTAACCAATGGAGCCTCTCCCAATGTGAGAGAGAAAAATGGAGGAAAAACAGAGGGTTTAAGAGGGACGAGTGTGATAAGACAGAAAGAGGGAGTGTGTCCCAAATAAAAAAAATGTATCTCTACTTTTTTGCCTTTCTGAGATTCTCTTTTTATCTATTTCAGTTGAATGCTAAAAGGTTTGAGTTCTTGAAACCATCCATTCCTCAACTCACGATTTGAGTTTATCATTTTGATAAACTTTATCAACATGATCTACCATTTTGCCCCCTCTCTATTGTTAATGCCTATACCCTTTTCCATCAATTGATTTGATTTTTTTTAACCCTTATCATATTTTATTCTTCTCCATCTATATACGTAAATCACTCCTCAAATCATGGAGGATGGGAGGAAAAATAGTAAACTTCAACCTCCCATTCTCTTTTTATTGTTTTCCTTATCTTGAAATGCATAAAGAAAACATGTGGTAGTTTCTCAAGTTACCACTTATCTCTTGAGTAATTAAAAGGGCAATAGCGGCGAGAAAAGTCACCGCTATTGACCCTCATCCTTGTGGTGTATGAGGCACAAGTAAGAATGAAATATATCATATCAACCTTAATAAAAAAGATGCAAACGTAGGAGAGAGGACATCCATCACCCAATGGCATTGCCATTTAGGTCACCCTGCTTTTTGTATCGTTTATTGATTGATTAGTAGATTTGATTTACCATAACTTGGTAGAGTATGATCTTATATTTTTTATGCTTGTCAATTTCGAAAACATCATAAACTTTCTTTTTTTCATAGTATGCTCGTTATTTATGAGCCTTTGAAACTTATTTTTGCCGACTTGTGGGGGTCCTTTCTGTTTATAGCATGAATGAATTCAAATATTATGTTAATTTTGTTGATGGTTGTTTGGGTTTTGTCGAACGAGGTTGAGCCAACTTTGAAAAGGAATCTAGTTTGTCGAAACTGTTTTATCCCATCGAACGAAATCAGACTAATTTTGAAAAGGGAATTGAGTTGTTGAGACTGTTTGGTTCTTACTTAACAACATCGAGCCAATTTTTGAGAAGCAATGGGGTTGTGGAGACAGTTTTGAAAACCAATAGAGTTGCCAAGACCCTTTGGGTGTCGTCGAATGAAGTCGAAACTATTTTAAAAAGAGAACTGAGTTGTCGAGACCCATTGAGTCTCATTGAAAGAGGTCAGATCAATTTTAAAAAAAGAACTAGGTTGTCGAGACCATTTGGGTTTCGTCAAACAAGGTTAGGCTGGTTTTAAAAATGGAATGATCTTTTTTAGGCTAAAGATGAGAGAGTTTATCATTGCCCCTATCGCAAAACAGTTTTTTATCTATGGTAGTCAATGTTTTGTAAAACCTTGTGTTTCAAAAGGGGATTGAAAGATTAGATCTAGTATCCACAGTTTGGATAAGCTCATGAAAATCTACATGAAGAAAAATTGACCCTTAGGCCATGATTGGAACTAGGTTCTTGATAGACTAACAAAGGAATCATGCATTACGACATAAAAAAATTCTTCATACTTTGCAGTCTTTTTGGAGATGTTATACAAAAAAATAAAAAACTTTATCACTCACCAATGAGTATTGCATTTGAAGAGTTGCATGAATGAGAACCATGAGTGCATTGTGAGAGTGTGCCTCTTTTGTCCTTTATTTCACTCAACTGATCTACTCCACACAATGAATATTTGTACTTTTCCTTAGGAGGTTGGAGCTAGCAACTCTGAGGGCCATTGTGCAAGCTACACCATCTCATAAAGTATTGTCTATCTATATTGCTGACTTGATATTTACATCTACCCTCCTCTCAACTCTTCTTGGTTTTTGTTCACTAACCATTTAACCTTTTATATGTACAAGAGAGAGAAAATGCCAGTCTTTAGGCAAGGGTAGCATAGGAGGTATAACACTCTCCTTTTTGCCATAAAAGCCCATTTTAATTTTTGATGCCTTTGTGATTTTTTTTTAACTTTTGTAAAGAACTCATGGGGGACAAATCCAAGTACTATGCATCCACCTATGCATGGCTGCAAACAAGAGAGTTGACAATAGACCTACTGCGTGTTCCCATGGATAAGGCATTGCTGCCCCAATAGTAGCCGCCTCAGGCTCTCTGGCACATTTGAGGTACCATGTCCTCCTCACCATCCTACCCCTGGGCTATCGAAAGTGGGCATGTCACAGCATGATGACATGGGATATGGATGCTCATAGTCAGGAAAATCAATCTGGCAAAAGGCATCATGCCTCAATGAGGGGAGTCGAATGGGTTCGAACCAGATGGCTCGAAGCACATTATAGGAGGCAAAAGGATAGAGTTGTCCTCACACTCCTCACTCTTAGGATCCCTATAACTAGAATCTTGTATGCATATATGATGCATGATCCATGAATTATGCAATTTGCTTTCATGATATACAATAAGACTGTAAAACCTGTAAACTTTGATGTTACAAATAAATAAAGAATTTAGCTTTATCAATGAATTATAAATGTATTTCTATTTTTTTATTTGCAAGTATTGGTATTATACACGCTCAATTACTCAGTTCTCGCTAACAAGGGTAAAATTGGTATTTTCAAAACTATTTGAGACACTCTTGGTAAAAGAATATAGGCTTAGAGCCACTCCTATTTTTATGTGAAAAACGTTTTTAAACTCCCTTGTCCCATTCTTGGATCATAAGCTCCCTTTGCAATTTACCAAGAGCCCTTACCTCAGGTATATCGATAAGTGCTCACAGATTGCCAATGTCCCTTATCACACATACCAAAAGCCTTTAGCTTGGGTATATCGTGAACGACCAAAAAAGGGAACCTCTAAACTCTAGAACCCAAAAGTGTTCTGTTGAGACAAACCTTTTACTAGGACACCTAGGATTTTTAAAAGTGTTTGCAAGGTGCTCTTGTTTAAATCCTTGATTGTGTCCTAAGCCATGGGTAGATCCAAGAAGGGTATTGGTGACATAGATGATAAGCACAAGGTTGAAGGGAGAGCTCAAGACTTGACCACATCGAGAGTGCTCACACGGGCCAAAAAGGCCTTGATATTGATATATGAGACCCAAGATGAGGTTACGAAAAAGAGAATAAGGATTTGAGCAACCAACAAAATGAGATACCACAAGAAAGAATATCCAAAGGAAACAAAACTTGGGAAAAGAGGAAGAAAGGAGAAAAAAAAGAAATAATGAAGAAGAGGAAGATGAGAAAGAAGAGAGGAACCATGGAAAAAAGAAATCCACCAGGCTAGGAAAAAAGTTTTTCTTTAGAGAGATTGAAAAGTTCCATAACTTTTTCCAAGCCATGAAGGAAAAATTCAATGAGAATGAAGAAGGTAGCTCAAAGAAGTCAAAATCCCCATAAAGGAAGGAAAATGAGGAAAAAGACAGGGCCAGACTCAAGAAACACAAGAAATACCAAGAATACTCAGATAATGAGAAAGAATACCAAAACATAAAAAGGCGATCCCTAAAGAAGAGAAGAAATGAAAAGGCTAAACATAGGGAAACAAGGAAATATTCAGAAACATCTGATAGTGAGGAAGAGGAGTATGACTTAAGGAAACGTAGACCCTATATGAGATCTCACCATGAAAAGGACAAAAGAGATACTCGAAGAAGGTCACACAGGGATGAGGACTTATCCTTCAATGATGAATACTCTCACAAGAAGCCAGGATACCATGGAAAATATAGAAAAACCTATGAAAGGATGTATGAGAATAGAAAATCAAGCAAATATGATGATTATTTATCTTATAAAGTAGAAATAATAACGAGATTCATGGCCGTAGTAGAGTAATAACGATGGCATATTTATGACCCTGCTATTACCTATCAATTAGTGAGGATAAAAATCTCATCGTTATTGCTTTATCAATAGCAGGGAGATTTTGTCTCATTGAAAAAGAGTCATCGCTATTGACCCTCATCCTTGGGGTGTCAGTTGTGTGCCCCAAGCAATAATTGAGGATAGTGTTGGTAAATGAGCCAAACAAATTGCACAGAACATGTTCGGGCTTGGCTTGTTTACCTGTGGATTAAGCTTGTGGCTTAGCTCGTGTTTTTGTTTAGTTGTGCTGAGCTCAAACTCACCTGAATGAGACAACATGACCTGGCTTGTGTAAAAACATTTCACATTATTTATGCATGGAATATATATTTTTATATATCACACTTAAAATATTATACTTTTTATATATTACACATAATACTTCATATTTTATGTATATATTTTTTGTTCATCCTTCTCTTTTTATATACATTTTATGCATTCTTCTTTTTATATATTACACTTACAATATTGGATCTTGGTACCAGATTCGGATATGGCCATAGGGTCTCACAAGAGGAACCCCAAGAGCCACAAAAATGGTGGGTTCATAATTCATGACATAAAATTGAGATTAATATCCCCATTAAAGTTTGGGAAACGGTTGTTCAGGGGAGGCTTTATATACCCAGCCGCTGCGCCCCTCCGGATATACCTAAGCATAATCTCTCTGAAGCAGGTCATTTACTGAATCCCCTTCTCTCTCTTTTTTTCCTTTGTTTTCTACTTACTCATTGCTCACACCTTGATCCTAAATATCCAACATTGGTATCAAAGTCAGATTGGTGTGCACAACGACTTGGTGTAGAGAGGGGTATCTCCCCCGGAAAGCCAAGCTCGGCTCTAGAGAGAGGTGGTTGTAGGCAGATCTGCTTCTCCATCAAACATGTAGCAGGCCCAACAACCTTGCGGATGGGGGGGGGGGGGGGGGTGTGGCTGCAAAAAAAAAAATTAGAGGGAGATGCCTCGTCAGAATTCGGCAGGGTCGGGGAGGGTAGATCAAACCCTCTCACCAGGAAAACCCCCTTGTTGGGAAACCCTCTCATCAAAAAACCTCAGCAATGGTCGACCATGCTCGATGGTGCAATATGAGGGAGGCGGCTGTGGGGAGAATACATCCCTGTCGGATGGCCGTGGTTGGCACTGGGGAACCACTTGTCAGGAAAACCCTACGTCGGCCCTCATCGAAAAACCATTTTGTTTTGGGTTTATTTTTCTCACCTGAGGACCATCGAAGATGTCAGACGGTTGCTAGGTTGTGGTGTTGGTGAGATGCGGCTGCAGGGAGAAACTGCACCAGAAAACACTAGGGAACCATCGACTCAGCCTAGCGATGCCACTGGAGGGAAACGTTGGCCATCTATGCAAGTTATGGACGGTGACAATGGTGGCACTCGGGTTAGAGGTGGTGAGCGCAACTAAGGCTCTCACTCCCTTCTTCTCTTTCAAGATATCTCCTCTTTCAAAAAGGGGAAAACCCTAATCAACCCCCTTTTTACTGGTAAAGAAAAAAAGGAGAAGAAAGAAAAAAAGGAGAGGAAAAGAAAAGAAAAGTGGAGGAAAATAGAAAAAATGAACCAATTTGACCCAAACATAACTTATATGGGCATGTTGTTAAGTGGATTAAGTTGGTTTGGATTAGGTTAGTATGGATCCAATAAAATCATATTTGGATTTAGTTGAATTCGAATGGATCCAGTGACTTGATGGTCCATAATCACATTTGGATCTGGTTGGGCCATTAACTGCATCAAAGCTAGCATTTTTTTTTTGCACCAAAAAGATTGGATCATACTTTTATGGGTCTTGCACACCCACACTGGATTAATTGGATGGGATTTAGTCATATTTATGGTGATTGGGTCCAAATCAAAAGAATCTTACCTGAACCAGATCTAATGAACTGGATTGGAGTTTTGTGAAAACAATTTATGTTCACGATTAGGGTACAAAATGAGGTTGAATTGCTCAGATAGGATCAAACCAATTCAGAGTGATCCACTTATTGTTGATCGCTTGATAGACCCACCAAACATATTTGGACCAAACAAGATGTTGAGAAGATGTCATATCTGTCAAGATTACTAGGTCAAAGTTGGAGCAAGCCTCCTTTGAGTATATCTTATGACTCAATATGGGATAGATAATTGCAATGGATTAGATCAAATGTCTCCAGATCAAATTATATTGGATCAGTACTAGTGATCAAGCACAACAGGCTCAAAGATATAGTTGAACCGAATTAGATCCAGTCAAATAAATTGGACCAAGTGGACTTGTTTGAAACATGTTTGAACCAATGGGACTAGGATTGAAATCGAACCAATTATAAATGAGGGATCCATCAACATGTATGATGAATTACTACTTGCATGATATCAAGGTAAGTCTACAACTATTATTTACTTGATGATTTGGATTTATGTTGATTATCATATGTGAATGGGTTAAACTTATGAGTTTGTGGGTATTTTTGGGTTGGGCCTCGTAACCTAACTTTGGATATGAACATTGATATCCACCTTTAGAATTATTGACATGAAACTCAAAGTATACTTTGGATTAAGTTATGGTTTTACAACCAATGTCATTTACAATCAATAACTTTAAAACTACAAATCAATGTCATTTACAACCGCAATCATTTACCAAAAAACCTAGTCTTTTTTACATGACCATAATGGTTTGGCTTAGATAAAAGACATGACCATCATCATCAACAAAACAGACATCATCACCAGTAGGTAATTAACGAGACATCTAATTGTATAAAAAAAACAGATATGTCTTTGTTTGTCTATGTGAACGATATTGATATGTAATATAGCGATTTACTCATAATGTTTTGCAACTGTTAATTAGATTTGTACTTTACCAAGACTACACATCGTGTCGATGCCTGTACGCATGTGTAAAACCCTGCAAAATGTAAAACCCTAATATAGATCTATATATAAAACCCTACCCTACCCGACCCGATCTGACCTGACCCGTTGTCTAGGTCTAAAACCCTAATCTATTTAACCTCTCTTCCTCTTTCTTTTTTGTGGCAGCGCAACTTCTTCTTTTAGGGTGTAGAGTTTAGGGCATAGGGTTTAGGGTTTTATGTTGTAGGTATTAGGGTTTAGGGTTTTAGGGTTTAGGTTTTGGGTTTTGGGATTTGGGGTTTGGGGTTTAGGTTTTAGGTTTAAGGATTTTGGGGTTTACGGGTTTATGGTTTAGGGATTTAGAATTTAGGGTTTAGGGTTTAGGGTTTAGAATGGGTTTGGATTTCACGAGAGCTAAATGGGTCTCACAACTAGCCCAATCCAATCACCCCCCACCTAAACCCATCACACAATCAGGATTTACGTTGACGAGCTTTGTCTTTGTGAACGATATATCCTATCGTGATTTACATAATGACTGATTCATAAAAGGCGAAAAAGAAAAACAATAAACAAATTAAGACGATATGTAAACTAGATAAAGTAAAAATTGAGGTAACTTCATAAATGCAAATCGATTTACAACTTGATACTGATTTAAGTAACAGTTGCAAATCGATTTCACTCTAACGATCTGTCATATAGCGATTTATGTTGACGAGCTTTGTCTATATTAACGATTTGCACAATGATTGCTAAAAATGAAAAAGAGAAAGAAAAAAAAAATCGACAAGATGTTTATTGGAAAACTATAAATCGACTTATAACCAAAAGACTTAAGTTTCATAATATAATAATATTTGTCCTATCGTGATTTGCTTATCCTCCGCCTTCTTCTTCTTCTCTTTCTTCTTCTTCTTCCTTGTATTTTTCTTTCATCTTTGTTCTTTTGTGTTCCTTCTACCTGTACTTGATAGACAGGGGGGTGTTACAGATGTCCATCTATTTGATCTTTTCCTACTACCATACCCTACATTGTTCGCAAACTATACTTTACAGTTGGAAAAATATCTGCCTAATCTTTGATATATTTCATGACAAATACGTAGGGTGAGCTATCTATCATGTAGCCCCTCGAATCTTTCAAGGGAACGGTTCCTGACCTTTGAAGCTTATTGTCAAGAGTGCATCAATACTAGAGTCTCTAAGAATCGACCTCAGTCCAAGGAAAATAGTGCAGTGGGCTGCCATTACTAACGAGCTCGTTTGCTTGCAGAGGATGTATCCTCAACATAGAAGGATGCGATGATAAACGATACGGATGTTTTGGTAATCTATTCTGTAAAAATTTGAGTCTCTAAAAGATAGATATGTGTTAGATGGAATTGTCCTCCCATAGATATTGTAACTAAATACTAATATTTTTTCTATATGAATGTAGTTGTAAATCATGTAAATCATGTAAATCATGTGGATTTGTAATTACAAAGTTATGGCAAAAATGATATGTCTTTGTTTGTATTTGCGAACGAAATCGATTTGTATTCAAGAATTTCATTCATTTTGTATCGTTGAAGTAAAACCCAAAATCCTTAAACCCTCAACTCCAATCGCCTATAAAAGCAATTAGGAAATTTCGTTGACACAGACATTGCCCATAAAAGCAAATCGCAATAGCACGTAGCCTTTATACGTCATTGTGTAAATCACGATGGTACTTATGGTTCACTTAGACAAAGCTCATTGTCTTAAAGACAGACTTCATTGTGTAAAATGCAATGGTATAATGATTTACACAATGACATTTATGTCGGTCACAACTGGATAAAAACCGCTCTGTGCATGAGTAGAAATCGTGATATAAGTACACTGTCAATGCTTATGCAAATCGTGATCGACGTTTATGAATGTTTATACAAATTGTTTAAGCCTTATATAAATGCTTGTTCGATTTTAATTTACGAAGGTTGATCATTACAACTATTTGTTCAGTGACATTTGTGTGCTACACTGATTAAAATAGATTTATACACTTATAGAAAGTCATGTTAAAGTGCAATGTCAATGCTTGTGCAAATTGTGATCGTCGTTATGAATGTTTATGCAAATCATTTAAGCCTTATATAAACGCTTGTTCGATTTTAATTTACGAAGGTCGATCATTACAATTATTTGTTCAGTGACATTTGTGTGCTACACTGATTAAAATAGATTTATACACTTATAGAAAGTCATGTTAAAGAAAATAACTTGTTTCTACTTTACACAACGCTAATCACTTTTACAATTTTTAATTATGAAGGCCTAACATAACAACGATTTGCTTTTACTATATAACAGTCCAACTTATTTGTCATGTTTAGTGAAAATGAAAGTTTATTTATTTCAACCTAGAGATATTTACACAACTTGTATACATAGTCTTACAATTTTTTTTATACAAAATTTGGTTGTACAGTACATAAAATCTATTAGAAGTCGATGTACATCATATTACTCCTCAGGGGGTCTCATCGTTTGTTACCTTCTAGGTATTCTTGTCGGCTGAGTTTTTTTTTCTTCCCATATTAGATACTCCATCAATTTTCTGCATAGTTCTGAGCAGAATTCAGGCATATCAAACTGCAACAAAAATGTAATGTGACACCAATATATATATTGACTCCCCAATAATAGAGGGTAATAAACAACATATAGTGTCGAAATCAGGTTCTCGTCCATTGTATATTGCTTCAATATACTTCATTACAAATACACTGCAATCAATGCCATTATTTTGTAAAGGAGCATCTTATGCTAAGTGAAAGATCCACTCGCCAATGTCAACACCCAAAACATTTTTGATGCATCCTACCTGTGGTTCATGCAGAAAAAAGTAAATTCTTGACCTCCATACAAGATACAATATCCTTATAGATGGAAACTTACGAAATGCAAAACGTCACGACGTACACCACTGTGTAACTCCAATGAATTGTAGCACCATAGTTGTTTTTCTTTTAAATCCATCACGTATAAGACCCAATGCGCTTCAGTTTGCTAGAGTGTTGGAATCAATATATGCAAATCGCTAGGACAAATCGTGTTAGAACCGTTATGTCGAAACCTTGCATAAGAGGTTTGTTCACTTACCTTTTCACTTGACCAAAATTTTCCGCAATGATCATCATTGCCCCAGTATGATAGTCCATCTTGAAATCCAATGGAGTATAGCAATCGACAAACAATACTCTTTAAATGAAATAGTGATAATAGTAATGTTAAAACACGAAGCAACAAGAGTAAATAAAAAAACAAAATAAACATAAAATAGAACCGATATACCATAAAATAAGGGCTGACGATGCGTCTAGTATTGGTTGTTGTGTTGCTTTGAATATACTTGATGAAATCGAATATAGTCTGTTTGCAACAAATATGAACTTGTTAACATACATACCATGGCATACATAAATATATTACTGATAGTGATTTCATACGTATAAAATTACTGATAGTGTTCTCTTTTGCATATTTGTTTTGCATCCGTTTGATGTTATCTTGGAGCTCTTTACTGAGTTTTCGGGCATTGCATTTTGTGGATGTTCCACTGACATTAGCAAAATATTCAAGAAATGATATTGAAATTTTGTTATACAGTACACAACACAAATCATATAAATGCCATAAAAGAGACAAATTTTGAAGAAAATCGACATGATATTTAGACAATATACACCTGAATCACCATCGTTGGTTGTCTAGCTGTCATCTTCTCCTTCCTCGTCTCCTTCATCGATATCGATACCCCATTTGTGATAAAGCAGGTTATATGTTAGATTCATGAACACGTCATTTATAAAAGAACCATCGATTTATCTATTCCTTATTCACGAAGCAAAACAAAACCACACCATCCAAAACTTGTGCGACATGTCATTCATATATAAAGAAAACATTGTTTCACAGACTGTCAGTTTTCAAAAAATAACGCCAGTTTTAAAAAAATACAAGCAAATAAATTGCATTACGCATTAATTAAATTAAAAAATGTCATTTCATCTACCATTTATAAAACTAATCAATGCGATAGGATGTAGCAATCATATCACGATAGCATATCTCATGTGGATTTGTTTTTCAACCTCTTTTTGGTCTTTTATATGTCATTGTGTAAATTGTGATAGGAAAATCTTTAACTTAGACAAAGCTTGTCAAAACAAATCACGATAGGATAAATCATTGCAGCGATATTGATTTACAACTATGACTTAAATCTGCATTAAGTTGTAAATTGTGGTAGGATATATCGTCCACATAGACAAAGCTCATCACCCTAAACACTAAACCCAAATACCTAAAACACAAAGCTCATTAAATCGTGATATTATATATCGCTATCATTCGCAAAGACAATGATTGATATATCGTTGTCGTGGTAGCTTCTTAAAACCTAAAACCCTAAACCCTACTACCTAAACCCTAAATCCATACTATCTAAACCCTAAACCCTAAACCCAAAACCTAAAACCCTAAACCCTAAACCCTACTACCTAAACCCTAAATCCATACTATCTAAACCCTAAACCCTAAATCCTACTTTCTAAACCCTACTTTTTAAACCCTAAACATTAAACCCTACTACCTAATCCCTAAATCCATACTTTCTAAACCCTAAACCCTACTATCTAAACCCTAAGCACTAAACCCTAAATCCATACTATCTAAAGCCTAAACCCAAAAACCCTAAACCCTACTACCTATACCCTAAACTCTGCTACCTAAACCCTAAACCCAAAACCTAAACTCTACTATCCAAACCCTAATTCCTAAAACTTAAAACCTAAACATCTCTAATCGCTTATAGGATGTTCATTTAGGAAGGGTGAACATTACAAGGCTTTGTTCGCTGTACGCATCTCTAATCGCTTTACAATTTTCATTTACAAAGGGTGAGCATTACAACAATTTCTGAATAGTACACATCGCTAATCGCTTATAGTATTTTCATTTACAAAGGGTGAACATTATAAGCCTTTGTTCACTGTACACAACTTTAATCCCTTTTGCGATTTTCATTTACGAAGGGTGAGCAGTACCACAATTTCTGAACAATACACATCTCTAATTGCTTATAGGATTTTCATCTATGAAGGGCGAACATTACAAGCCTTTGTTTATTGCATACATTGCTAATCTCTTTTGCGATTTTTATTTATGGAGGGTGAGCATTACAACGATTTTTAAATAGTACACATCTCTAATCGCTTATAGGATTTTCATCTATGAAAGGCAAACATTACAAGCCTTTGTTCACTGCATACATCGCTAATCCCTTTTGCGATTTTCATTTACGGAGGGTGAGCATTACAACAATTTCTAAACAATATACATCTCTAATCGCTTATAGGATTTTTATTTATGAAGGGCGAACATTACAAGCCTTTGTTCACTGTACACAACGGTAATCCCTTTTACAATTTTCATTTACAGAGGGTGAGTATTACAACGATTTTTGAACAGTACAAATCTTTAATCGCTTATAGGATTTTCACTTACGAATCATGAACATTACAAGCCTTTGTTCACTGTACACAATGGTAATCTGTTTTGCGATTTTCATTTATGGAGCGTGAGCATTACAATGATTTCTGAACAATACACATCTCTAATCGCTTATAGGATTTTTATTTACGAAGGGACAACATTATAAGCCTTTGTTCACCACATACATCGCTAATCCCTTTTGCGATTTTCATTTACGAAGGGTGAGCATTACAATAATTTCTAAACAGTACAGATCTCTAATCACTTATAATATTTTCATCTACGAAAGGCGAACATTACAAGCCTTTGTTCACCGTATACATCGCAAATCCCTTTTACGATTTTCATTTACGGAGGGTGAGCATTACAACGATTTCTGAACAGTGCACATCTCTAATCGCTTATAGGATTTTCATTTATGAAGGGCGAACATTACAAGCCTTTGTTCACCGCATACATCGCTAATCGCTTTTGCAATTTTCATTTTTGAAGGGTGAGCATTACAATAATTTCTGAACAGTACACATCTCTAATCGCTTATAAGATTTTCATTTATGAATGGCAAACATTACAAGCCTTTGTTCACTGTACACAATGGTAATCCCTTTTGTAATTTTCATTTAGGGAGGGTGAGCATTACAACGATTTATGAAGAGTTCTAATCACTTATAGGATTTTTATTTACGAACGGCGAACATTACATGCCTTTGTTCACTGTACATATTGGTAATTCCTTTTGCAATTTTTATTTACGGAGGGTGAGCATTACAATGATTTCTGAACAGTACATATCTCTAATCGCTTATAGGATTTTCATTTATGAAGGGCGAACATTTATGAGGGAGAACATTACAATGATTTGTTCACATAGACAAACTTCACAAAAAGCAAATCACGATAGGACAAATACTATTTGCAAAATTTCATCTATGTTGAAGCCAACATATGCATGGTATAATGAGGCATAATGCCTTCTTCTTTTAGAAACCACACTAATGGCCTGGAATACTTAAGATTTCTCAAATTGTAAGTAGAGATACATGTACATAAGGTAGTCGTCTATAGAGGTAACAAATAATAGTCCAACTTATTCACGTGTTTAGTAAAATTGAAATTTTATTTCAACCCAGAGAGATTTACATATTTTCTATACAGTCTTACAAAATTTATATACAAAATTTGGTATACACAGTCTATAAAATATGTTAGAAATCTCTATACATCATACTAATCATGGGGGGGTCGCGTCGTTCATTGCCTTGTAAGTACTCTTGTCGGCTGATTCTTTTTCTCTTCTGCATTTAGAAACTCAGTCAATTTTTGACATAGTTCGGTGTGGAATTTCGGTATATCATCCCGCAACAAAATTGTAATGTGACACCAATATATAAATTGAGTCCCCAATAACAGAGGATAATAAAGAGCATACAACGTCAAAATCAGGTTCTCATCCATTGTATATTGCTTCAATATACTTTATTACGAATATGCTACAATCGATGCCATTACTTTGTAAAGGAGCATGGTCTGTATAGAGCAAGCTCCACTCGCCAATTCGACAACCCAAATGTCTTTTAGGAATCTTTCTTGTAGTTAATGCAGAATATAGTAAAATCCTAACCACCGTAAAAGATACGATACACTTATAGACAAAAACTTACCAAATGCATAATGTCACGTTGTACACCAGTGTGAAAGTCCAATGAGTTGTAGCATTATAGTTGTTTTTCTCGTATATCCATCACGTATAAGACCTAATGCTCAGCAGTTTACCAGATTGTAGGAATCAATATGTGTGAATCAATACAATATATTAGAAATCGATAGACAAATCATGTTAGGAATATTAGGCCTAAACCTTGGACAAGAGGTATGTTCACTTACCTTTTTACTTGACCAAAAGTCTCCGCAGTGATCATTGTTACCCCAATATGGTAGTGCATCATGAAATCCAATGGTGTATGGCTTTCGGCGGACGTAAGTCTATTGAACGAATGAGTGAAATTAGTAAGGTTAAAACACAAAGCAACAAGAGTAAATCATAAAAGAAAATAAACAAATAAGAGTACCGATATACCATGAAATAAGGGGTGACGATGCGTCTAGTATTGCTTGTTGCGTTGCTTTTAATATATATGACGAAATTGGATATAGTTTGTTTGCAACAACTATGAACTTGTTAACATACATACCCATGGCATACGTAAATATATAACTAATAGTGGTTTCATACGTACAAAATTACTGATAGTGTTCCCTTCTGCAAATTCATCTTGCATCCGATTGCTGTTCTCTTGGAACTCTTTGCAGCATTTTTGCCCACCTTTTTTTGTGGATGTTCTATTGACATGAGCATAATATTCAGTATTCGACATTGAAATTTCTTTCTACAGTACACAACACAAATTGAATATATACCATAAAAGAGGCAAATATTGCAGAAACTAGTCACGAGGTTTAGAAAATATATGCCTGAATTGTTATCGCTGGTCGTGTAGCTGTGGTCATTTCTTTCATCGCCATCGTTGGCCGTCTAGTTGTCGTCATCTTCTTTATCGACATCACTGGCCATGTAGCTATCATTGTCTCCTTCCTCGATACTGATACCCCCTTTGTGATGAAGCAGGTTATATGTTCTTTTCATGAATACATCATTCTAAAGAAATCGTCAGTTTGTCTGTTCCTTAATCATGAAGCAAAGCAAATTGACACCCTCCTAAACTTGTACGATGTGTCATTCATATATAAAGGAAACGTCGTTTCACCTGCCGCCTATTTTTAAAAACCGTGCACAAATTAATTGCATTGCGTATTAATTAAATAAAAAAATGTTATTTCAGTTGCCTTTTACAAAACTAGTCAATGCGATATGACATATCAGTCTAAACATTATGTTGATTTATTTATTGTTTTCTTTTCCACCATTTATGAATCAGTCATTGTGTAAATCGCAATAGGACATGTCGTTCATATTGACAAAGTTCGTAACAGCAAATCGCAATAGGACAAATATTGTTAAATTATGAAACTTAAAGTATTGTGGTTGTAAGTCGATTTCTATTTATTAAGTTACCTAAATTTGTATTAATTAAGTTACCTAGATTTGTAGTCTGAACAACATCTCAATTTGTGTGATGGGTTTAGGTGAGGGAGTGACCCGACAGGACTCATTGTCCAGGTCTAAAACCCTAATCTATTTAACCTCTCTTCCTTTTTTTTTTCTGTGGCAGAGCAACTTCTTCTTGTTCTTCTTCTTTTTTCTCTTATGACTTTGTCTTCTTCCTTGTATTTTTCTTTCTTCTTTGTTCTTCTGTGTTCCTTTTACCTTTGCTTGATGGATGGTGTTTGATGCTGATACCGTAGTTGTTTCATGTCATGCTGAAAAATTTGTATGATCTTTAATGATGATTATAGTGGTTATCCTCTATAGATACATCAATATATTCATGACACATACGACTGTAGCATATTTATCGTGAAGTATATTGAAGCTTACGTAGTATATAACAACCATAATCATCCTCAATCTTTGCTGCCATACCAGAGCAAGCACAAATATTCTACATGATAGACAAGTGGGTGTTGATGACCATCTATTTGATCTATTCCTACTGTTGGACTCTCAATCGTTCGCAAACCATACTTTTTAGTTGAAAAAATATCTTTCTAATCTTTGATATACTTCATGCAAATATGCTAGTCATGCGGGTTGCATCTTCTCTGCCTGTTGGGATCTATACCTTTATCTACTGCCAATATTCATCGTAAAAAAAAACTTGCAAACAGATAAGGACCTCCATTGGTAGATAGATTTGCCTTCAATTATTCTCAGTGACTAGAAAAGGCCACTGAGTAAACTGAAAGTGTTGATGCTGATGATAATGTCTATTTCGAAGCACATCACTATTTGGACGTGGGTTGATACTGATAATGATGTATATTTTCTTCAATGTGGATGATGATCATGTATTGTATCTAAGCCAAACCATTGGTCATGATGTATTATAACCAACTCATGTAAATGAATATGGTTGTAATGTATCATTCAAATTATTTATAATATCGAGTGCTAAATATCTTATGACTGTTACTAAGAATGCTAACGATTATAATGACTGATACTAATGAAAGTTAAATTCTAAAGTGATAACGATTTGTATTAAGGAATACAAAATCCTGCAACGATCATTACTTATGAATGCAAACGATTACAACAATTTACAGTACTTAAATTTAAATGCTAAAGGCATAACGATATATACTAAGGAATACAAAATTCTGCAAAGATCATTACTTATGAATGCAAACGATTACTACGATTTACAATATTGAAAGTTAAATGATTAAGTGATAATGATTTGTACTAAGGAATACAAAATCCTGCAACGATCATTACTTATGAATGCAAACGATTACAACAATTTACAGTACTAAAAGTTAAATGCTAAAGACATAACGATATTTACTAAAGAATATAAAATCCTGCAAAGATCATT
The DNA here is from genome assembly GCF_984573655.1 of Nuphar pumila. Taxonomy (NCBI): domain Eukaryota; kingdom Viridiplantae; phylum Streptophyta; class Magnoliopsida; order Nymphaeales; family Nymphaeaceae; genus Nuphar; species Nuphar pumila. The sequence continues at coordinate 31,107,186 of NC_143256.1, read as the reverse complement.
ACTTAAGAATGCAAACAATTATTATGATTTACAGTACTAAAAGTTAAACGCGTAAGCGATAGTAATTTGTACTAAGGAATACAAAATCCTGCAACGATCATTACTTAGGACTGAAAACAATTACAACGATTTACAGTACTGAAAGTTAAATGCTAAAGACATAACGATATGTACTAAAGAATACAAAATCCTGCAAAGATCATTACTTAAGAATGCAAACAATTATTACGATTTACAGTACTAAAAGTTAAACGGTAAGCGATAGTAATTTGTACTAAGAAATACAAAATCCTGCAACAATCATTACTTAGGAATGAAAATGATTACAACGATTTACAGTACTGAAAGTTAAATGCTAAAGGCACAACGATATGTACTAAGGAATACAAAATCCAACAAAGATCATTACTTAAGAATGCAAACGATTACTACGATTTACAGTACTGAAAGTTAAATACTTAAGCGATAATGATTTGTACTAAAGAATACAAAATCCTGTAACGATCATTACCTATGAATGCAAACGATTATAATGAATTACAGTACTAAAATTTAAATGCTAAAGGCATAACGATATGTACTAAGGAATACAAAATCCTACAAAGATCATTACTTAAAAATGCGAACGATTACTACGATTTACAATACTGAAAGTTAAATGCGTAAGCAATAAAGATATGTACTAAGGAATACAAAATTCTACAACGATCATTACTTACGAATGAAAACAATTACAATGATTTACAGTACTCAAAGTTAAATACTAAAGGCATAACGATATGTACTAAGGAATACAAAATCCTGCAAAGATCATTATTTAAGAATGCAAACGATTACTACGATTTATAGTACTGAAAGTTAAATGCATAAGCGATAATGATTTATACTAAGGAATACAAAATCCTGCAATGATCATTACTTAAGAATGAAAATGATTACAACGATTTACAGTACTGAAAGATAAATGCTAAAGCAATAATGATTTATACTAACGAAGACAAAATTCTGCAGCGATGATTACTTAAAAATGCTAAACATTTCAACGATTTATACTATTGAATATTAAATGTTGAAACGATTGTAAATGATTTTAAACCATTTACCTCATTTAATTGTAGACCATCTAAAATGAACTTAGCAATATCTTGTTTTACATTAATTCTATACCACCAGTCGATCTTTGGAAAACCATAAATTGCAGGGTGATCATGCATATATTTTAGGGATTTTTCATATAAAAATATGCATGATTTCATGAGAAAATGATTTAAAAACCCAATTTTATGTTAGTTTCGAGTAAATGTGCTAAAATGATTTAAAAATAGAAAATGCATGAAAAATAGTTTTATTGTACATTTTAATGCCTATTTTAGTGTTTGACATAATTGTAGTAGTTTAGTTTTTGAAAATCATAAAAAAAAATTAGAGTTAAAATAGACTTAGTTTTGTATTTTCTAAAACATAGTCATTTTGAAGTATTTTGTAAATAACTTTTTGAAGAGAGGTTTTTGAAATGAAATTTTACAAAGAAAAGGGACTTATGGAGAAAAGTTCAAAATTATAAATATGATACGTAGGGGGAAGAGAGGCTTGTCTTCTCTCTTTTGCCTAAGCCCTCTCTTCTTCCCCTTCCTCTCCACCTCTTCTTACCTCTTCTTCTTCTTCTCCCTATTTTCCCCTCTTTTTCTCATCCTCTTTCCGGTGGAGAATTCTGGCAATGTCTGAAGCAAGATAGAGGATTTCAACCTCTCTTCTAACCCTTCAAGTTTGGTAAGTGCTTCTTCTTCTTCTTCTTTTTCTTCTTCTTCATCATCTTCTTCTTCTTCTTCTTCTCCTTTTCCTCTGATTTTCTTCTTCTTTTTCTGTTTTTTTTATCTGAATTTTTGTAATGAGTAGATGTAATGTTTGATTTCAACTCCATTGTGCATTTTGAATTCATCGTATTAGCATTAGCATCTGAATTTTTTTGCAAACTTTCTTTTCAATTCAAATTGTGTTTTCAATTTCATTTCAATAGCTATATAGTTTCATAGATTCAGTTTATACGTAGGTTCTGTTTCATTTCTATTTGATTTTCTGTATTTCGATTTTTTTTTACAAAATAAAATAATAAAAATAAAGAAAACAAAACATTGCCGCTGTGCTTGTACAAAAGAAAACTTAGAAATCCGGTAGCCGTGAAATCTGTTTCCGGTTTGCTTGGATCTGAAGTTCTGAAAAAAAATTAGATTCGAATCATCAAATTTGTTTGTGCAATCGTTGGATTTCAATAATTCTACAGGAACTTGATCTGAAATCTGTCACCGGATTTCAACACATTTCTACAGAATTTGATCGATCATTTGGATCGATTTCCATTAATTTTTTTTCCGGCGATTATTATTTTTCAAAGATTATTTCTGGTACCGATTAGAGCTCTGGATTGCCTTAAAGAACCTGCTGGAATGAGGATACAGTGCTCAGTCACCTGAAATCTCTGGATCTGTTGGAGATGCTGATCGGAATCCCTGCTTTAGCCGGAATAACTTCACGATTATCGTGAAGATGTGAATCCGGTGGTTTCATTCTTGATCCACCGTGAAATTCATTTCACGATTGTTATTTTCAATTGATGCTATTGATAATTCTGCTAAATATCAGTTGATTCCCAGTCGATTCAAGCTTGCATGAGTATCTTGATCGAATGAAATTGATGAGTTTTGTGTCCAATCTTTGATCACCGGAATAATTTTTCATCACCGTAAAATTCTGTTTCACGGTGAAGGGCATTTGTTACTGTTGAAACTCCGGTGATTGTCTGATTGTTGATTTCTTGTGAGAATTAACACTGATCAAAGTTCTGAATTGATCTTATTTTACCAGAATTCTGTTGATCATCTACCTCTGTTCTCCAACGAGTATTTGGTTCAAAACTAATAGAGAAGATTTTTTTTTATCAGATTTTTGAACCAAAGTCGATATATCAAAGTCATGTAATATTTTGAGATGTTTAAAGATCTGATCTTCGAGTATTAGAACCGGATAACCTTTGATGGATCATCCAGTTACTAAGCTTTTACAGTTGCTGCCAAAATTTCCAGTAATTACTGATTAAATGATCTCAAGATTTTTAAGGGTAGATGCATGAACTGTTTGATGTTTAAATTCTGGATCCGGTTTGAGTAATATCAGACTTCTGAACACTATCCGGTTTCTGATAATTGGATGTTATCTTCTGTTTTTTTTATTATTTTAGCTAGAAGGTAGTTACTTCATTTTCTAGTTTTAGTTACTTCCTGTTTTACATGTGCTGTATTTTTCCTGTCTTAGTTACTTCATTTTCTAGTTTTTTTGGAAATTGATTTCCTGTTTTCACTTTCTGTTTTGTATTTTCTTGTGTTTGTTTTTAATCATTCCATTTCTTGTTTTGAAAATTCCTTGTTTTGTTTCTGTTTTTCAATTAAGTAATTTCCAGCTCTTTGTGCAATTCTAAGTTCTTGTTTACTTTTACATTACGGTTTGTTCATGTGTTAAACTTCTTGTTTTTTTTTTTTTTTCATTCAGTGATTGCATGTATTTTTCAGTCTTTGTCCTTCATTGTTTTTCTGTTTTGCTTGCACATGCTTTCATAATTAGCATTTAGCTAGCTTAGTAAAATTTTCATTTCTATCTCTTGTACTGCTCGTGTTCCTTTGAATTGTGCAGGATAGCATAGGAGCGGAAGCGATTACGTGACACGAAGCACATAAAGATAGAAGATTTCTTTTCTTTTCTTTTCTTTTAGAATGTAGGCAATTTAATTGGGTTTGTAAATATTGCACTTTACGCCCTCTGCGAAGGGTATTCATTTGTTGTAATAGTTAGTTGTTTTTAATTTTCTCGTACATTTTACATTTCAAATAATTCAGCAATAAAGAATAGTTTAGATTTGTGTGCTTGAATACAAAATATTCCCATTCCCTGAGTTCGACCCGGTCTCATCCACTAGTGAGAACCGGTTTTTATTATTTGATGTCTGGTTTTCACATGTTTTTCATATAAAAATCTTTTCAAAATTTACAACGATTACAAAAAGACATCACAGGGCCACACTAAGGCCGCAACGCCACAATATGCTCACATGCCCAGGTCTACAAAATCAATATATTAGTGTAAACACCCTAAATTTTTCTCATCCATTCTCAGACACACCCCTCGTACAGTGACAACCCTGTTAGGTTAGTGTAGGAGTCCAACACCAAGTTTGTGTCAGAAAACCATCATTTTACTCACTTTCATTAGGAAATTACCATTTTACCCCTAGGTCATCCTAGACCCCTAGTCAGTCGGAGTCAACCAAGCTCATTGGTCAGTTCAGAACAGTTAGATTGTTAGTCATTTCTAGCTCACCTGAGCTCACAATGAGGAGACCATTTTTATTTTTGACCATTCCTGCCAAAATGAGATCATTTCTTCAGAATTGAGCTCATTTCTCACTCAAATCCAAGCCAATTGTCTCTAAGTCAGTCATATTCCTCTGAGTCTAGCTTGAGCTCCCCAAGAGTTCAAGTGCTTCAGTTTCAGTTCAAAACCACTTCCAAGTGTCTAGGAGCCCATTTTTAGCCCATTTCAGCTCATTCAACTGAAATTGAGCTGAGTCCAGTCAATTAAGCTAGTGTTTGAGCTTCAGTTTTAGTTCATGACAGTATTACTGATCTTTGTTCTAGTTCAAACCCAGATCATGTTTGTAATTCACTTCACTCCAGTGACCATTTCTCAACATTTCTCTAAAAATGGCAGTATTTCTTGATAATTCAGTCTGGGAGTTTAGTTGAGTCAGTGTATCGTCAGTCCATCTGAGTTCTGAAACCCGAGAACCTAGCTCAATCCAGTTTATCGTAGTTCAAACCATCTCAAACCCTAATTTTCAGTGTCACTCTGAGCCCGACAGAGACAAAAATCATTTCTTAAACCATTTTGCCCATTTTTATCAATTTCGTCACTCTCTGAACTGATACAACTGTCAATCGGGGTCTAGTATCCAAAATTCTTTATTCAAGGTTAGCATTTCGCATGGCATTTCATATCATTTATCATCATTTCTCATCATTTTCCATCATTTCATAGCATTTCATCACATTCCATTTCATTTTCGAGATCTAGAACTCCAGTTTTATAAATTCCAATCCAGATTGACTTTTAAAAGTTTTCAGAAATCAATTTCAAACCTTGGGTTTCCAAAATTAACAATTTTACCCCCAGGATTCTAAATTTGGAAATATTTTCCTGAGAAAACAATATGGATTCTTTTCAAACTCAAATTTTCAAATTCTAAACTGAATTTTCTTCGCAACGGGGTACGAAATTTCAAATTTGGAGCTCATTTCAAAAACTGCCAAAAATAGCTCATTTTGCTCAGAAATTTTCTAAAAAGACCATTCTACCCCTATGATCTTCAAAATGAATTTCAAAATTGAAAAATGGGACCACTCTGAGATGGCTTATCCATTTGCATTTTATTTTAATAAAAAAAGTATATATTTTATTTTATTAGGTTTTTCTTCATTTTCACTATTTTCTTTATTGTTTTTATTTTTTATTTCATTTATATATTTTTTAATGTGGGACCCACAAGGGGATCGCCCCCTTTTCCTCCTTATTCTTTCTTTTTCTTCTTCCCCTTTTCTTTCCTTCTTCTTCTTTCTTCTCTTTCCTTTCTTCTTTTCTTCTTTTTCTTCTTTCTTCATTTTCTTTCTTTCTTTCTTCTCTTTCTTTCTTCCTCCCTTTCTTTCCCTTCTCTTCTTCTCATTCACGTACAACCACCTTCTGTGATCATTGAAAAAAATTTCCTCTTATTATTTCTCTTCCTTCTCTTTTCCTTTCTAGCCTTTATCTCCCTTTTGAAGGGGAAATCAAAGACAAGAAAAGAAGAGAGAAAGAGAAAAGAAAAGAAAAGAAAGAAGAGAGGAACTCTTTTGCAAAGGTCTACTTGACCTTAATTTTGAAAATGTTTGAAAATTACTCATCTCCATTTTGAAAATTTTGTGGGAAAATGGAGAGATGGGATTCGCTCGTCGGTACGAGGTTCGACCGTTCCTGGCACCTTTACCAGGGATAATCGAACCAAGGATCAAATTTATGCCTTTTGCTTTGCTTTAAATATTATCTAAGAATTTATTCTAAGTCAAAAATGCACAAATAATCATGCTTGTGCAATGCAAATGCAAGGATGTATGCTTTTGAGAAAATAATTTAGAAATTTTGGGATTTTCCAAGTGATTCTGAAATAAATTTGATAATAGAGTGAAGAAGTGATTCAAAGGTTTGAAATTGGTTTGAAAAAGTTAGATTTTGAATCTAACTTAGAATTTTGAAATAGATCTGGAAGAAGACTTGAAGTTCTAAGTCTTTGGGATAATCAGAGACTTTGAAAATAAATCTTGAATTTGAAGAAATGAAAAAGGGGAGATTTGAAACAGAGATAAAATTTTTGAAGTAAAAAATGAATTTTCAAAGTCAGAATGAACTTTGAATTTGATTTTGAATCTAGAATTCAAATTTTGAGATGGAATTTTGAAAAAGAATTGAATTCCGGATTTAAAGTCTGAAATTAGAATGGATCTTGGATCTAGGTGAAATTTGAAAAATAGAATTGGATTTGAAATCTAGATTTCAGGATGGATTTAAATCCGAAATCTAGAATCCTAAATGGAATTGGATCTGAAGTCTGGAATCCAAGATGGAATTGACTCCAAAATTTAGAACCCTAAATGGAATTGGATCCGAAGTCTGGAATCCAAGATGGGGTTGAATCCGAAATCTGTAATCCTAAATGGAACTGGATCCGAAGTTTGGAATCCAAGATGGAGTTGAATCTGAAATCTAGAATCCTAAATGGAACTGGATCCGAAGTCTAGAATCCAAGATGGAGTTGAATCCAAAATCTGGAATCCTAAATGGAACTGAATCCAAAGTCTGGAATCCAAGATGGAGTTGAATCCGAAATCTAGAGCCCAAGATGGAATTGGATCCTGAAATCGGAAATTCAAGACAGAATTGGATTTTAAATCTGAAATCTAATTGGATTTTGCAATCTGGAATCTAAGATGAGATTAGTTTTAAAAATCTGAATCCAGGGTGGAATTGGGTTCTAAATCTAGAATCCAAGATGAAATTGAAAGATGGTATCTGGATTTGGGAATCCAGATTGAATTTGAAAGTATGCTTGAATTTAGGAAAAATCAAATTTTGAGATTCAGAATCAATCTCAAAACCTTGATTTTGAATTGAGAATCAAGACTCAATCTTTGGATAGAACTTTAGAGATTTTGAAAAATAAAGAATAATCTTGATTTTAGACTTGAATTTTGAAATCTGGGAATTTCAAAGTTTAAGTTGAACTTTGAAATTTGATCTGAGATTTTGAAATTGGATCCTAAAAATGAATTTGGAATTTCAAAGTTTGATTTGAACTTTGAAGTTTTGATTTGAATTGAAAATTGAATTTTGAATATACAAATGAATTTGAAATTTCAAAGTCAAATTGGACTTTGAAATTGAAGTTTGAATTTTTTAGATAAGATAGAATTGGGAATAGAAGGATGGATTTGAATAAGATATAAAGATTGAAGAAGATATTTAAGAATATATCTAAAAAATCACTTGGATTTTGAAAAAGGAATTTTGAAAATAGGATGTAATTCTATCCTAAATGATGAATGAATTAAAAAGAATTTGAAATTGTGTTTTGAAAAGCATATTTCATTCTTTAAATGAATTGAAATAAGATTGAAGATATAATACATTTTTTACTATGGTCATAAAATGTATTACATAATAATCATATTTAAATTCAAATGAAGAATAAAACACATTTTGGTGCCTTCATAGAGTTTAAAATGAAATTAACTCTCAATATATTCTGACTATGGTCATTAATATATATCTTGAGTTAATTTTAAGTTAAACCTTGATAAAGAAGGAAAATATTTAGAAAAATGTGTTGATTTTGAAAAGAGATCCAGTGTGGATCCAATGTTATTCCATAAAAGATGAAAATCATAAGTTTTGTTCACACCTTGACTATGGCCATTGATGCAAATCAACTTAGGATTTAATCACCTCTTATTAGAATAGTGCACGTGCCATTTGTGTTTCCCATTCATGATTTTTTGAAATAAAAAAGGAGAAATGACATAGAACAAGCATTTCTAGAAAGTATATGTGCTCACACATTTTAATCTATGCTGGAAAGTAAATATTCTCATTATACTCTAGCTATTACATCATTTAAATCTAATTTGAAAATATCAAAGTCTCTAATCTAAGAAAAGAAATCCTGCAAAACAGAGTTAGCATAAAAATAAAATGCATAAGAGATATCATATTTGAAGTTTAAGATGAAAATGGTGGGATGCTCCTGCCTATGTTTTAAGCTAACGAAATTCTGATGTTTCATGAATGAGAGAGAATTGAAGTGTATTGAAATGATGGAACAAATACCTACAATGCCTATATGATACATTATGAAAAATGCAAATGTGAGGATAATGTACATATGATATGCAGGGGAAGATGCAGCCGGAGATGGACTTCACATGGGAGGCCCGTGACTAATGAATTAATAAGCTGGAAAAATATTCAGTAGATGCATCGGATGGCAAACAGGTATACAAATGTGGATGATGATATGGCAGGTATTCGCAACTGGGCTATAAGGTCTAGCCGGTAGATGGGTATTGCTTTTGCTACAGTGATTGCAGCATCACTGTAGCAATAGGGGAGATCCATAACATGTGGTGGTGCTGTGAATGGATAGCAGACAGATGATGGAATGACCTAACATGTGATCTTAAGGTGAGGTACATGAAGTAATAAAGCAGGAGATGATAAAAAAAATACAGCAGGGAATGATAGATGTTATGCAAATACAGATGGTGTTATGGTACAAAATGTGAGGTGCTTGTATGGATGCCACCATCAACGTGTCTAAACAGGTACAGTGAAGATGTGGCAAGGTGAATAGTAATTTATGTAGGAAATCAGTGGCTCGGTGGAGATATGATATAATGTAAACTTAATTGCAGCTAGGAGATGGGAAACTATAGGGTAATTAGCAGGTAAATGCAGCACAGAAAAAATAGCAGTGAACGTGTGGTTTGTGAACTGACTGTGGTGTGAACAAAGTGTAGGGTTTGTACAGCATCATACAGGAGAGCTATGTATATTCTATATGATGTGCATAGTGAGGAAAATAAAATTTAAATGCATGGTGATGTCATAAAAATACTTGAAAACACAAGTGATAAAAGAAATGCAGATGTAGACATATATGTTGGATGACATGGATGCAAGTGAAAATACTAAAGAGATGATGCTGATAAAGTGATGCCAAGGAAATCCACACTCCATTATCTGATTTGCAGAGAATTCAGCACTATCCTCTGTCCATTGATCAAAATGAAGATCAACAGCGAGAACCCGATCTGCTCCATCCTTTGTGACCAAATCTGCAACAAATTTTTACAATAGATCCATGCCCTAGAACCTTTTTGTGTGTTTTAGCCTACCTTCAGCAGATAATGTAACATGCCTATAGAATTTTCTGGTTTCTAACTGAATTATAAAATGCAAGATAAGATGAATTTCCATAAGATGTGAGCAGATGAAGAGTCTTCCTGATTGCATATGTCTCATTCAAAGCAATATTTATAAGAGCCTTTGTAGCACTCTATTGCAGTGTGGGTATATCGGGCCCAAGAACTCGAGTCGAAGGGCCAAATTCTTACTGCATTACATCATCCTTCTGCAAAACGTCTCTCAAATGGTGAATGAAGAAGAAACCTAGCTGCAGACTATTATACCATTTGATGAAATTGAATTTAATAGCCATGTGATGAGTAAAAAAAACAAAGGGGTATCCACAGGATGGACACATGGCAGGTGAATCCAGAAAGTAGATTGGAGATGGGTGATATTAGTAGACACTGTTAAGAGATAACCAGTTTTTCTTTCTCTGATCCTGGGCAGTCAATTTCCTCACAATCATATGATTATCCTCAGTAGCCACAGAAAAGGTAGAACAACCGCAGCTCTTCATACGATCTGCTTGATGCATCATGACCCATATGGCAAGAGAGTCCCTCTGAACTAATGTATGATCCTTCGAAGTGTACTTACAAGAGATCCCCATCCTGGACTGGGATCTCCCCTAAGACAATTTTAATAGCATGGCAAACGAAGAGGACAACTCATCGAATGATAAAATGGCATCCACTGTATTTCCTCCTCTTTAAGCACAAAATTATGAGCGGATTCATGAATGGGTCTTAAATATATATATAAGCATAATATCTTAAAATGGTGGACAATTCCCATTATTCCATCGCTAGAATGAGCAGGAAACCATCAGAAACGCAGATAACAAGGCCAATCTTTACCAGCATTCGGATTTTATATGATGAAATAACAATATAATGGCAAACAAAATATTGCAATCGGTCATGCTAATAAAGAAATCGGTAACTGGAATCGCTCATTGAAACAAACAATTGATGAAACCTGACCATGGTAGGTAATTCTAATATTACATTGTAACATGGCTAGATTTACTGACAGACTGAGGCCAATGAATGATATGCAGTAATGAACGAGGGTTGGACATATTTAAATGATACTATATCATGGACAGATGGTATGAGTGATGAAATGCAAAGTGGAAGAGAACATACTCAGACGAGACTATATGAATGCTTCATGACTTAATGAGCATAGGATGTGTTAAACTAGAAAGACCCAAAACAAATGCAAACCAGTGAATGAAATGAGTTTCAACAAAATCGCAGAATGAACTATGGGGTTAATGAGAGATGACGGTGTGAATGAGAGAGGAAGTTCAGATCGATAAAATTGCAGATGCAGGAAAAAGGAACGAATCCTAGGCACCGTCCTCGAGCTAGAAAGCTCGTAGGCTCTGTACTCAATTAAACATCATAGATACAGGGACAGGATGTGGCCACAGAGATCAATAAGAACAAGAATGTTGATAAAAAGAAAAAAAAAAACTGGGCATCAAACATAAATTGGGACTTAGAACATAAATTAAACATGCAAAACAGAAAAATCAAGAGAACCTACGATATGCAGGAGGATGGTGAATCGCAACTTGATTGCCAGGGATGTCGTAAAGACACTCAATGCGCCACGGATGATCTACTTGAAAAGGAAATTAATGAGAAAGCAATAGGAAAACTGAGACCAAACCGCAGGTCTAGATGAAAGCAGAAATTCAGAAATCATGAGAAAGAAAATAAAAGAGTGTTGGAATGATGCCATTCCGATTGATATCGCATAGAGTAAACCAATATTGCTATATGCAAATCGGGAATTACAGAATGTGCTTTAATGGGACTGAATTGAGAAAACCAAAATAAAATCAGAAAGGAAAAAAGGGGGGGGGGAGGGGAGATCCCTTACCGTAGCTGTATTGCAGAATATTGAAGGAAGTGATTCCTTCTTTGCTACTGCAGAGTGCTGATTGCTTTGTGTTGTTGAAACATGAATAAGACTTTCCTTCTTCCAAGGGGACCGGTGGTGCTAACAATCGATTAGAGAGGCTCGATAAAAAAACTGGATGATGCGCTTAATGGGAGATCGCTCGATGGAAGATGGATGCAATCGATGATCTTCAATGAGACCCTTGTACTCATTTTTATAAGAAACAGAGGAAGGATCGAGAAGAGTGTGAGACGGTTGGTGATCGACGGGTGAGAGAGGGGCAGCCGATCGAAGGGTCTTCCGCCCTTCGATCTTCTGCGAGGGCTTCTCAGAAAGAAAACCATTGGGCACCTTCACCAGGGGTCTTTATCTTTGAAAACATTTTCAAAATGGTGGTCCTCTCTAACAGCTTTTCTCAAAAAAAAAAAGGGTTTTGGTAAAAAATACTTTAAAAAAGGATTTTCTAAACTACTTTCTTTTGGGGTTTTCCTTTTCCATTTTTTTTGTTTCTTTTTTTAACGGTTTCTACATTTTTTTGTTTTTTTAAAATAAAACTCTAAACTATGGGGAAAATAAGAGATTTAAAACTATTTTTTTGTATTTTTGAGAAATATTTATAAAAAAGGGGTTTTCTGAGAATTCAGGTTCGATTTCTTTAGAAAATGGGTTTAGATCCGAATTTTGAGGAAATATTTGAGTCTTGAGTCTTGAATCTTGAATCAAGAAATACAGAGCATTAAATCCAAATGAACATTGGATCGACTATCTGAGCCTTTCAGAAATTCTTTTTGTTATTTTTTTAAAAATTGGATAACGAGGCCCGGATCTGGAATTCGGTATTGGATCCGGGTCCAAAATTGAGTCAGATATATAAAATAGATTCTGATTCTAGAAAATTCGAAGAATAACTGAAATTTAGATTGAAATTGACTCAATTTTCTCAGAAAATGGAGGCTAGGGGCAAAAAAGGAGAATATTTACAAAATTTTGAAAAAATTGGGGTGTTCACAGATGCCCCTCTTTGCTACTAAGCCGGTTGAAAGTCGAGCTTAGTGGCAAAGAAAATACTCCAAATTTTGAAAAATGCCTCAGTCAGCATATCTGAACCGGGTGTGGATGAATTTTATGATGGTTTCTCAGGCTTAAAACCTTATCCTGAATGGCTATAAGGAGATGAAATCCTCGAAAATGATATGACTGGAATTAGAAATGAGAAAATCGTGATGGGACTTTGAGCGAAGATCTTAGAATGGTGAAAAATAAGAATTTTGATCAAGTCTCATGGGTGAGACAAGATCAGCTTTTGGAATGACTCAGGTTTATCCCTTAACCTTGATGGGACGAAGATATATCAAGATGAATTTCAGGTTCTACCCTTACCTGGGTGGGAAAGGAATACATGAAGGCCTTGATGGGACATCTTTGAGAAAAATGCCTCATGAGATGAAGCTCAAGTATGATCATTTCTGAATGGATGTGAAGAACATGGATTCCACGACGGGAAAAACCATGATGGGACTGGGAGAACTACCTCGTCGGAACGAGGTTCAGGTTTAATCCAAACCTGAACGGAAGATACCTCGTGGAGCGAGGTTCAAGCTTAACCCTTGACCTGAAAGGGATGATACCTCGAGGAGCGAGGTCCAGGCTTAACCCTTAACCTGAAAGGAGAGACCATACAGAATCCTTGAAGTGAAGAAACCATGATGGGACCTTCAGAGTTTGGACGAATGAATCCGAAAGGGGTTTACGGAAGGAGGAAAATGGGGTTCTCTAAAGCTTGGAAAAGGGATATTCTTGGGTGCCTCATTGCTGAGACTAAATCAGCTTTTAAAAACAGATGACCTCTCGCAGAAAGTTCAAATTTGATCTTTAATCTGAGTGGGTGATACCTCGAGGAGCGAGGTAACAGGTTTAATCCTTAGCCTGAATGGATACAGAATCCTCGAGGAGCGAGGAAACTATGATAGGACCTCTGGATTTTGCACAACAAATCCAAGAGGGGTTTGCAAAAGGAGGAAAATGGGGGTCCCTAAAGCTTGAAAAGGGGTTGATATGGGACGCCTCATTGCTGAGACTAAAATAGCTTTAAAAACAAAAGACCTCTTGTAGAAAGTTCAGGTTTAACCCTTATTCTGAGCGAGAACTATCTATGGCAGGACAGTGGGGAACACAGAGAAGTGTGCAGATCCGAGAGACTCAAATCGAACAGAAGAGAAGGACTTTTAAGTCCTAATGAGGGATGACATCAGAATATGTCAAAACGAACATCAAGTTCTTGCTTCATGTTGGGATAACTAGAAAATATTGCGAATGAGATGTCAAAATTGTAGTTGATTCAGAATGATTGAACTGTGCATATATGTGTGAAAACATCACATCTTTCTACCTAGAGTATTAATTTCAATTGGGCTAACTCTGAAGAATCAAGAATCAAATTCAAATTTGTTTCTGTTGAGTTTCTTCAAGGAAGATATCAATTTCCTTGATATGAAAAGAGAGGAAATATTCTTAGCTTTGTAAAAGCAATTTGAATGAAAAGATATTGATAGAAGAATTTCATATAAATAAAGATGATTCCTAGCAGCTTTAGCAGTCTGATATCCTGAGGCTTTTCCCATGATGATCTTTTTGCACTCTTTTGAGTCATGGAGCTTTCTTGGGTTTCAGGGAGAAGCTTATTACATCATCCTTCATTTTGGAGATGTCCTGACCTTTTCTTCTTTTTCTGGGAAGGGTACGTCACAAACTCCTTCATCTTGGAGATGCTCTGATCCTTCTTTCTTTCTCAGAAATTATACTAATGATATTGTTTCTTGGTAAAAAATCTTTAGATGATAGCAGAAATCAAATATCTTTTAGGGTTTGTTGGGAGGTTGATCGCAGTCGCCTTCATCTTAACGGTGATTTGAACTTTCCCTGGAAGGATCCGTTACAAACTCCTTCATCTCAAAGATGATCCAAATCTTCTTTGGCCCCGGGGGTCTAGCTTGCATATTCGTCTTCATCTTGACAACAATTGAGAGATCCCTTTTGCAGATATTTGATTTGCAACTTAAATGACTGCAGAGATATGGGTTGGGTAGGTTCTTTTACTGCCCAGGATATTTCCACTGCCTTACTTTTAGAAGAACGATATTTAAGAATGTGCCATAGCTATGATCAATATCAATTCACTTATGACTTTTCAACATCATTGAATTTTCATTTGCTGGTCATATTGAAGATTTTTCTTCATCCTCTCGATTGACCAACAGAAAAAACTCGAATTCTCTTCTTTCTTCGCAAAAGTCTTGTTTTTTTGAAATTAATACTGAAGATAGTTTGAGGTAAATCTTTGTGCAATAAAAGCTTTGAGATCAACAATGGTTTTTGATAGCAGATTGGCAAAATATTCTTAAAATCCTTGATAAAAGTAATTGCTTGACATCGAATCAACACATCCATGAAAAAATTCTCCTCTCTTTTTCCCCAAAAAGAGAGACTCAAGCTTAGCCCTTACCTGAATGGGAAGTAGGAAATACTCTTCTCTTCCCTGAAGAGGAGGTGTTTGCAAAACGGAACTTTCGAAGAGAAATTAAGTTTTCATCAAAACTCCCTATCCCTAGGCTTCTCTTATGAAAGGCGGCCGAAAATAAAGTTGAAAAAGTATCACAGAGGAACGAGGCCATCGCACTCTCCCTAGAAGAGGGTCCTCTATGAAGGGGTTGGTCAAAAATGATAAAATTAGGGGCCACAAAAGGAAACGGGCTTTCATCGGAGCTCTCCTTAGAAAAGGGTTTCTTTGTGTAAAATTGGGTTGTTGTTTTGCAAACAGTTCACGAAAAAATGAGTCCCTTCAAACTCTCCCCGAAAAAGAGGTCTTGTAAACGAAAAAGATGGTTGCATGCGAAAGGAACGAGCTCCCTCGAACTCTCCCTAGAAGAAGGGTCCTTCGCAAGAAAAGATTGATTTTTGAAAAAAAATGGTAACCCGAAGGTTGAAATTGAGAATTTAGAGCTTTGAATTGTGATGAGCGGTTAGTGCAAAGACTGAACCTGAGGGGCTAACTGATCAGTCAGCCAGACACTAGCACGAGCGCTAGATGTACCAGTGCGAGCACTGAATTTTGAAAATTGCACTAGCATGAGCACTGAGTTTTGAAAATACACCAGTATGAGCACTGAATTTTGAAAAAAAAACACATCAGTACAAGCACTGGGTTTTGAAAATGTACCAGTACGAGCACTGGATTTTGAAAAACACACCAGCATGAGCACTCGGTTTTGAATATGCACTGGATTTTTAAAATGCACCAGTACGAGCACTGGATTTTGAAAATGCACCAATACGAGCACTGGATTTTGAAAATGCACCAGTACGAGCATTGGGTTTTGTAAAGGAGACCGACACTCGCAAGATATTTGGAAATCGAAGCGGAAATGATTGCCGGTGTTTCAGGATAATCCCTTATCTTGAAGGGAAAATTCAGGTTTTGTCCCTTAACCTGAAAGGGATGTGAAAATCCGAGTCCGGAACTCGATTTTCAAAGGAAAACTTTGGTCCAATACGAGCATTGGATCAAAAGGAAGTCTGAGTCGGAACTTAAAACCTCAAAAATGGAAGATAAAGGAGAAAACCCGATTCGGAACCCGGATCTTCAAAATAAGGATAAAATGGAAAACTTGAGTTCGAAAACTCGAATCTTCAAAGCAATGATTGGTTCCAACACAAACGTTGGATCCAAAAGGAAGTCCAAGTCGGAACTCAGAACTCCAAAACGAAAATATAAAAGGAAAAACCTAAGTCGGAACCAGGATCTTAAAAATAAAGATAAAAGGAAAAACTCGAGTTTAAAAACTCGAATCTTCAAAGCAACGATTGGTTCCAACGGGAGCGTTGGATAAAAAAGGAAGTTCGAGTCGGAACTCGAAACTCCAAACAATATATATATATATATATATATATATATATATATATATATATATATATATATATATATATATATATATATATATATATATATATATATATATATATATATATATAAGGAAAAGCCCGAGTCGGAACCTGGATCTTAATAAATAAAGATAAAATGAAAAACTTGAGTTTGGAACTCGAATCTTCAAAGCAACAATTGGTTCCAACACGAGCGTTGGATCCAAAAGGAAGTCTGAGTCGGAACTCAGAACTCCAAACGAAAATATAAAACGAAAAACCCGAGTCGAAATCCGGATCTTAAAAATAAAGATAAAAGGGAAAACTCGAGTTTGAAAACTCGAATCTTCAAAGCAATGATTGGTTCCAATGCAAGTGTTGGATCCAAAAGGAAGTCCGAGTCGGAACTCAGAACTCTAAATAAAAATATAAAAAGAAAAAACCCAAGTCGAAACCCGGATCTTTTAAAATAAGGATAAAGTGGAAAACTCGAGTTTGAAAACTCGAATCTCCAAAGCAACGATTGGTTCCAACATGAGCGTTGGATCCAAAAGGAAGTCCGAGTCGGAACTCGAAACTTCGAAAAATGGAATATAAAAACGAGACCTGAGTCGGAACCCAGATCTTTAAAGTAAATAAAAATGAAAAATAAAACCTGAGTCGGAACTCAGATGGGAAGGAAGTGATTCAAACCTGGGAGTTGGATTCTGTAAGGATCGACAAAAGGTATGAATAGATTCCGACAATCATGAAGACGATGAGAGATTTATTCAAGATTCTTGGCCCAAGATGACCTAAGATTTGAATTTATTTATGATGGTTTCCAAGATTATCTCTTATCCTGAAGAAGAATAGAATAAGAATTGACAAGATTTTAACAAACTTGATAAATTTGATAAAGAACTTGATAAAGAATCAATAATGTTGATAAAATCGACAGAAGGTTGGTAAGAATTGGGAGAAGTTTGATGAAAAATTGATGATGAAAGACTTCAGGATTATCCCTTATCCTGAAGGAAGAAAGATCTTGCGGGACAAGGTTCAGGTTTATCCCTTAACCTGAAAGGGAAAAAGAACAAATGAGTACATCATTGAAAAGAGGCATTAGGTTTATCCCTTAACCTGAAAGGGTAAGAGAGGAAAAGAATACCTCATTGAAAAGAGGCATCAGGTTTATCCTTTTACCTAAAAGGGTAATAAATAAAATTGATAAAATTTAAAAAATGATGAAAAATTGATAAAAATTGATAAAATTGATAGTAAATTGATGAAAATTTGATCAAATTGAAAAATAAATAGAAAAAATAAAAAAAATGAATGAAAACTAATAAAGATAACAAGATTAACTGAAAAATGACAAGATTTTAGGAAAAAGAGTTTGTCTAATCCTGCCTGCATATGATGAAGGGAAGACAGATGTATATAAAATAAAAATGCCCCAGTATTATGGAAAAGAATGTGAGAATGATAGAAGATCATTGTTTTATTGAAAAGGTTCTTTGAAGAGTGCAAAAGGCTAGAATGAACATTTTAAGTATAAAATCTCTTCAAGTGCAGAGCATTGACAGGATCTGGTAATTCCACCCTATCTGTGTTGATTAGATGATACGAATTGCGGGGTAATGCTTTCTTAACCACATAAGGGCCTTCCCAATTGGGTGACCACTTGCCCTGTGGCCAATGCTTGAGATGAGTTGTTGATCTGAGCACTAGATCATTAACTCAGAATTTTCTCTTAATGATTGACTTAGCATAGTGTCGAGCTATCCTCTGACGATAAGCTTGAGCATGCTCTGCTGCCTTGAGTCTCTTTTTATCCAATAAATTGAGTTGTACCAACCTCTGTTGCTGATATTGATCCAGTGGGAGCTCGATGAGAGATGCAAATTTAAATGCAAGCTTCTGAACGTGTAGAGGTAACACTACCTCGGTCCTGTAAACAAAGCTCTGAAGGAGTAGCGTTGGTTGGAGTCTGAATGGTGGTTCAGTACACCCAAAGCACATCATGCATCTTTTTGTGCCAATCACAGCCTGTTTCCATAGTTCTTTCTAGAATGCGGATCAAAATCTTGTTGGTGGCCTCTGCCTGACCATTCCCTTGAGAATAATACGGAGCCAAGAAATGATGATGAATCCTAAACTTCGAACATAAAGTCTTCATCTACTCATTCTTAAAGTGGCTGCCATTATCTGACATAATATCATGTGGTACGCCGAAACGGCAAAGAAGATTCTTATGAATAAAAGAAACCACATGTCGGCCTTCCACTGTTCGCAGAGTTACAACCTCAACCCATTTGGTGAAGTATTTGGTAGCTGTGAGAAAATATCTATGGCCATTGGAAGCTGAAGGAGTGATCGAGCCCACCACATCAAAGGCCTACATCGAAAAAGGCCAAAGAGAAACTACGGACTGCAAGTATGCGGCTGGAGCATGAATAGAGGGTGCATGCATTTGACATTTGACGCACTTCCTCGTGAAACGATGGCAGTCTTGCTGCATAGTTTTCCAGTAATATCATGCTCGGATGATCTGCTTGATGAGTGTTTGGTAGCCTACGTGACCACCACAAATTCCCTCGTGTGCCTCTTGGACAACTTCCCTGGCTTCGTCTTTGTCTAAGCATCTGGCGTACTCAGAACTGAACCCACGGCGGTAGAGAGTATTGGCAAGGATGAAATAACGGGCTAACATGCGTTGAATTGCACGTCGTTTCCTTCTTGACATCTCCGGTGGGAATTCACCGGTTTCAATAAAATCTTTGATGTCTTGATACCAAGGCTTCTCTTTCTGAGTGGCTTGGTTTACTTGTTCAGCTAAAATGAAGGCAGGTTGATCAAGTCTGCCAATCTCGAAGGAACGACAGCACTGTCTTTGAATGATAAATTGGAATCCAAACAGACTAAATCATCCGCTATATGATTGTATTCCCTCTTGACATGATTGAGCTGAAATTCTTCAAAGTTGCCTATGAGAGTTATGGCAATCTTCTAATAGGAGATTAATTTTCAATCCTTGACTTGCCATTCAGCATTAACTTGGCTGACCACAAGCAATGAATCACCGAAGGCATGTACTCTCTTGACGTTGAAGTCTTGAAAAATCTTGAGGCCTTGTATTAGAGCTTCATACTCGGCCATGTCATGAGTACATTGAAAGTTGAGCTTAAGGGAATCAGGGATCATCTCCTTTTCGAGAGTGATCAGTAAGATCTCAATCCCTATACCGGACATATTCTGAGCTCCATCGAAGAATAGGGTCCAAACTGGAGATTCCTGAATGTTGCAGATGCGATCGTTAGGAAAATCATCTTCCGCCTTGATCTCTTCTGTCAGCGGGAAATCTGCCCACTGATCTTTTATAGACTGGCCTTTGATCGACTTTTGAGATACATACTCTAAGTCATATTGCATCAAGAGGACTCGCCATTTCACAATCAGTCCAATAAGGAAAGGCTGCTCAAGGATGTAATTGAGAGGATTGAGCTTTGACAAAATTTTGATTTCTGATGCCAACAGATAATGCCTCAACTTCTGACACATCCACACTAAGGCTAGACATGTCTTTTCCATCTGAGAATATATCTTCTCATAGTCGATAAAAGTTTTGCTTACGTAGTAGATGGCATGCTCTATCCGGCTGCCTTCCTCATACTATGCAAGAAATCCGCCGCAAGCATTTTGATTGACAAAAATATACAAGAAAAGTGGTTTCCTTAATTCCGGTGGCTTCATAATGGGTGGATTGAGGAGATACAGCTTGATGCGCTCAAATAAAAACTGACATTCTAATCTCCATTCAAATTTTACTTCTTTTCTCAACAAGTGATTGAAGGACTTGCATCTCATGGCCAAATTAGAGATGAAGCGTCGAATCGACTGAATACGCCCTTGAAGGCTCCTCAACTCTCTGAGATTAGTATGAGGCGGCATATTAATTATTGCTCTTGCCTTAGCTGGATCCACCTCTATTCCTTTCTTGTTGATTATAAAGCCAAGCAGTTTGCCTGACTCTACTCTGAAGACACATTTTTGTGGGTTGAGCCTCAACTTGTATAGAATGAGTCTTTCAAAGACTTGGCCGAGAGCATCAAGATGATCCTCTCCTTCTTTGGATTTGACTAGGATGTCATCCACATAGGCATCCATGTTTTTATGCATCTGGTCATGAAAAATAACTGCCATTGCTCTCTGATAGGTCGCCCCAGCATTCTTGAGCCCAAATGGCATGTCTGTGTAGCAAAACATACCCCAAGGTGTGGTAAAAGAAGTTTTTGACTGATCACGAGCGGCCAGTTTGATTTGGTTGTAGCCTGAGTATCCATTCATAAAGGAAAACATGGCTTGGCCCGCCGTGCTGTTGATCAAAAGATAGATATTGGGGAGTGGGTAATCATCTTTTGGGGTAGCCTTGTTGAGATCCTTGAAATTGATGCAGATTCAAACTTTGCCATTCTTTTTGGAAACTGCCACGATGTTCTCCAACCAGTCTGGATAATTAATGGTCCGGATGAATTCTGCCTTTAACAACTCATCAAGTCCTTCTTTAACTTGCGGTGCCACTCATGCATCCATTTTCTTGAGTTTCTGCTTTATTGGCTTGCAGTCTGGCTTTAGCACAAGACGATGCTCGACCAGTTTGGGATCTAAGCCTGGCATATCCTTATAAGTCCAAGCAAAGACTTCTTGATGTTGCTTAAGAAAATAGATGAGTCTCTCCTTCTCATCTGGACTTAATCTAGAGCCAATCTTGAGGATTTTCGGATCACCTTCTGACCAATGTTGACATCCTTTGTCGGATCCTGAACCAAAGGCGATGGTTCATCCTGTTTCTGAATACTGGTAAATTCTGGCAACTCTTGAATCGCTGAGTCAAACTCTGCTAGCTCTTCAATCTATTATGTCATCTTGCCGACCCCTGCCGCTGCCCTTGCCTTGCAGATTCTGGCCGGATTTAAGTTATTTTGAGAAAAAATGGGATTGATAATGAGCCTTTTGAGAAATTTAGGAGCCATGATTTTGGCAATCCTGAAAAGTGCAAAGAAGGTTTTTGAGAGAAAATGAGAAATTCAAAATAGCCTTTTGTACAGAAACAGAGAATGATGACATAGACAAAAATGTAAGCAAAGAATCATATACGCCAAGATATGAAGAGAAAAGATCAAAATTTCATTAATAGAATAAAAGTTGAGAATATCAACTTAATATTTACAGGAGATTTTGCCAAAGAAAGGAAAACTGAGATTAAGTTGTCCCTACAAGATGACGAAAGCAGAAAACAATGGCATTGTCTTCCTCATTCTGCTCCTTTGATGAAGGTAGTGCGCTTGTCTGATGACTGACCCATAAATCTCAAACCTGTACCAGAGATATGCCAAGCGGGTATGATTGGCTCTAGGATGTCGTCCTCATTCTTACCAAGTCCCATGAAGGGTTGGTAGCCATGCTTCATCAAAAGATCAAATCCCTTCTTGGATTTTTCGAACTGAGGGAAAAGAAGATGATCTTTGAGAGAAGTGCAATTGAGGCACCCTCCGAGCTTGAAGAAATGAGGTCCCTGCCACTGAACTACTGTTGCGACATTCTCTGTTGGCTGGACTTCCTTCAGCTTGAGCATGTCTAGACTGTCACTCAAATTGATTTCATCAACTTCTCAGATGCTCGGGATGTCGGCGGTGAAAGTAGGACAGGAAATCATGGGCTGCGGGAGTCTTTCCTCTGGATCTTCTCCCAAAATTATGGTGATCATGCCTCCTATCGACCACTTGATGCATGTGATCATCGCAAAATTTTTCCTCTCTTGGTGTTCTTTCTCTCTCTTCCTTCTCTTTTCCTTTCTATCCTCTTTTCCTCCTTCTTGAAGGGAGAAAATAAAAGACAGAAAAGAAGAGAGAAGAGAAAAGAAAAGAAAGAAGAGAGAGAAGAAATCTTCTACGAAGGTCTCACTTGACCTTAATTTTGAAAAAGATTTAAGAAAATGACTCACCTCCGTTTTAAAAATATTGCGAAAAAAATTGGGAGACGGGATTCGCTCGTCAGTACGAGGTTCGACCATTCCTGGCGTCTTTACCAGAGGTAATCGAACCAAGGATCAAATTCATGCCTTTTGCTTTGCCTTAATATTACCTAAGAATTTATTCTAAGTCTATAAGAATGCAAGGATGTATGCTCTTTTTAAAAGAGAACGATTTGGAAATCTCCAAATGTTTCTGAGATGAATAGAGTGAAGAAATGGTTTCTAACTTTAGAACTTGAGATAGATCAGGAAAAGATAATTTGAAATTCTAAGTCTTCGAAAATAATAAGAGTTTGGGAGAATAAATCTTTGATTTTGAAAAGAATGATTTGAAGCTGAGATAAAAAGGAAAAGAAAGGAAGTTTCAAAGTCAGAAAATTGACTTTGAATTTGAATTTTGAACATGGATTTGGAAATGGAATTGAATTCCAATTTCAAAATTTAAAATCAGGATGGGACTTTGAGAAATCCAAATTGAGTTTGAAAAATAGAATTGGATTTAAGAGATCTAGATGGGATATGAAAATGAAATTGGTTTTTTTGGAATTTGGGAGTCAAGATAAACTTGGATTTGGATCCAAAGTTTGGGATCCAAGAGGAAGTTGAATTCTGGATTTAGAATCCTAAATGAGAATTGCATCTGAGATTTGAGATCCAATGATGAAGTTGAATTCTGGATCCTAAATGGAATTGGATTCAAGATCTGGAATCCAAGATGGAATTTGGATCTGAAGTCTGAGATCCAAGATGGAATTGGATTCTGGATCCTAAATGGAATTTGGATATGAAGTCTGAGATCCAATGATAAAGTTAGATCTGAATTCTGGAATCCTAAATGGGATTTGGATCTGAAGTCTGAGATCCAAGATGAAGTTGGATCCGAATTCTGGAATCCTAAATGGAATTTGGATCTGAAGTCTGAGATTCAAGATGAAGTTGGATTCTGGATTTTGGAAGTCCAAATGGGACTTTTGAAGATGGATCTGGGTTTTGAAAACCCATATTGAATTTAGAATTTAGAAAGAGTCAAATTTTGAGATTCAGAATCAATCTCGAACTTTGATTTTCAATTTGAAAATAAGAAAATAAACTTGATTTTGAATCAGAAACTTCAAAGTTAAATTGAACTTTGAGAATGAATTTGAAATTTTCAAAGTTGATTGGAACTTTGAATTTTGATTAGAATTTAGAAATTGAATATACAAATGAATTTCAAGGTCAAATTGGACTTTGAATTTTGAAAATGTGATAGAATTTTGAATCTGAATCTAGAAATAAGGATTGATTTGAAGAAAATACTCAAAACCACTTGGAGTTTTGAAAGGGAATTTTGAAAATATGATGCAGTTCTGTCCAAAATGATGAATAAATCCAAAGAGTTTGAAATTGGATTTGAAAAGCACATTTCATTCTTTACATGAATTAGAAATAAGATTAAAGATAAAATACATCCTTGACTATGGTCATTGAATGTATTATATCATAATCACATTTAAATTCAAGTGGAGAATAAAATATATTTTGGTGCTTTTATAGAGTTTAAAATGAAATTAACTCTCAATATATCCTGACTAAGGCCATTGATATATGTATTGAATTAATTTTAAGCTAAACTCTGATAAAAGAGGAAAATATTTAAAGAAAATGTGATGAATTTTGAAAGGGATCTAATGTGGATCCAGTGTTATTTTATAAAAGATAAAAATCCTAAGTTTTGTTTACATTCTGACTATGGCCATGGATGTAAATCATCAACTTAGGATTAATCACCTTTCATAAAATGGTGCACGTGCCATTTGTGTGCCCATTTGTGATTTTTTTGGAGAAATAGTAAAAAGAATGATGTGAAAAACAAGTAATTACATAACAATGCATGCTCATACATTCTAGGCTAGAGCAAGAAATGTAAATATTCTCATTAGTTCCTATCTATTACAATATCGAATTTAAGGGTACAAGAGTCTCTAACTAAAAATGGACATTTTCATGTGTTTCCTGCAAAAGATGAGTTAGTACATGATGTGTATAGGAAATGATTTATATAACATCACCTTGATCTTAAGACATAATTGATGAAATATTTATACATGTCAATGAAAATGCAATGACAAAATATGCACTGAATGATGGTTTGTGAACTAATGAAGGATATAGATTGCAGTGAAAACATTGATGTAAAGGGATAAAGGAAGAGGCTGTAGATGGCTATGGAAACAGAAAATTTAATGGCTAAAATAACCCAACTTACATTGATAGTCAAACCAAATAACATATAAAATTTAACAATTTTTACAGCATGTCAGGAACAAGTCAGAGAACTTTTTTTTTTATAAGCAGGTGCAGGCTAATGGCCCCTTTGACAACAAACCAACTTACCTTCAGCCAACACATTGTTTTCGATGCATTAGTGTAATGATAGCTCCATGGAGTTGTCCGATAAATGAGCCTTAGCATCTGGGGTAGATAATGTTAATTGGAACGAACTAGGCATATGGGCAGCAGTAAGGGCCAATGCTTTGAACATGAAAATGAGGTTAACGAGTATATTGTGGTGTAGATATGGCAACAACTATAAACATTCGGGCATGAGATGTTGGCAGGTAAGGGTAACACTGAGTAATGATGAGGGAGTGTGTTGTGGGTGCTAAGGTGGTGATGTGTACTTGCAGAAAATTAGCAGGAAGGTGAAGTGAAGCACTATGCAAAAGCAAGTGCTGAGATATTACAAGCGGTATAAGTGAAGGGATAGTGTTGTGGTGATGCCTAAACTGATCAATCTGGAGCATGCAGAGTGTAGGTGGGAGATGGTAATTGCTGTGCATCTAAGTGTGGGACAGTGAATAGTGACTCTTGCAGGGAAAACATGAATCATCATGGAGCTTAAGTGCTATCAGCGCACTACTATAGGGTAAGACATTTATAAGCATTGGAGTGCAAACAAAAACTGATATGGGAAATAAAATCAGGATAGCATGCTTTCACAGTATGTCAAAGGAGCATTGAGCACAAAGAAAAGGAAAGAGAAAAAAAAAAAAAGAGCTGAAGCTGTGTATTGTTGGTGATAGGTGGATGAATATGATGAAGCCATGTGGATGAAGAGTGTGGCACATGTTGTAGCAACGTGCTGTATGGGGACATGATAGTGTGTAGTTGTAGCTATGACTGCTATGGTTAGGGGGTTAGGTGAATAAAGTACAGATGCTGGGAAGAGTGAATTTGCAGGAAGGGGCTGGTAGATGGGTAATCGGGTCAACAGGTGTATAATGAATGAGATAGTTTCCGTAGATAGTAAGAGGGGTGTGAAAGGAATGATGGTGATGAAGCAGCATGGGTTGCTGTGTATTATGACAGATGGTACGGAGGATGCTGGAGTTGTAATGCACAGCCAATAGATAGGTACTACTCTGCTATAGCGGGTGCCAAACTGCGACAAAATGGAGCATAACATGGGTGGGGCTGGGACAAGGTTGGCAACAAGCATGCAGATGAGTACGCAAGGAAAAAAAATGAAGGTATAGCTATGTAGTGATTGATTACATGGAAAGTAATAGGTGTAACGGGGATGAGAGAGCAGAACTCTGTGCATTCAATTGCTGCCAAAGAGGACTCTGTTGCTGCATTGGAAACTACTTGTGATTAATTCCAGAAAGATGAGACACCCCAAGAGGGTTTTTATGTCCTTGTTGTACTTGTTGAAGATGCAACATGATTTTTTTTTCTTTGAACAGGTGTGATTTCAGTTCTCCCTTGAAACATTTCATCCTGACTCTGAAATGCATTTGCACTGTGAGATCTCCACTGTACCCCTGTAACTACTGCAGAATTGACAACTCTTCCATCAACAATACCAGTTTCAGTACTATTCAATCCTATAGAAGTTGATCCATCACTAATCTTAAATGCCTGTTGCAAAAGAACTCGAGTAGCTAAAGGGGATACAAATGATGATGTCACACTGCCCCCAATTCTTTCATCAGTAACAAAAGGTCTCTTTTTGTTAAATCAGAAATTGCAGGAACTAGTTCAACCTTAGTGAGGGATGGAGATGATCTACGCCCAGGGGAACTAGCACTATCATCCTCTTTTGCAGAGGAAGAGAGACTTGCAGGTGAGTTTCGTCTTGCAAAGGGATATAATGCAGCTGTAGGCGCAGTAGGTGATGTTTACAATGGGTACACAATAGCCAATCACGAATGAATATCAACCATGACAGGAAATCACCAAAGGAGAAAAAAATCGAAATACAGAAAAAAATGGGTATCTACCTAACATGAAAGATAACAAATGCAGAAGTGGGAAACCAAGATCAAAACATGTTGCTGATGAAATCTAATGAACATAGCATGTTGTTATGAAATGTAATGAGTAGGTGCAGTCACATTGCTACAACAAAGAGTCAAAATTAGAGTGGACGATGGTGTTGGTGCTGATTACAACAGGGGAAATATGCATATAAACGTATTAAGCAAAGAAAATTTCCAGTAAAACAAAACAGCAAACCAAACTAAAAAAAAAAAGACATCAAACACCATAGAAATGCAATGAAGCAAAGATAATTAAGATGGGTGAAATATAATGAACCAAAAACTATAATTAGGAGGATGATCTACTGTAAACCAAAACCAGAACTCTACTGTCAAAAAAAAAAAGATGATGATACAACAATAACATTGATCTTAATAGTAACTATCTATCGATGGACCGATGACAAACTAATCAACTAATTAGATAAGCAGCAAGTCAACAATCAAACTGGTGAATTAAGTGAACACCCAATGTACAAATAAAGATCATAGATAAACCATCTAATATGGCAAATGAGGTAAAAAAAAAAAGAAAACCAGCTTGAAAGGTAAAGGCATGGTGGATTAGTTCAAATGTGAGGAATTTTACCTGATTGTGACGTTAAGGCAGGAACGACCTGCCTTGAATCTGATGAATATCCATCTTGTGGTCATTCTTAGGGAAATACACGTCTGATCTTAAATCCTAGATAACGCATTCTCAAGGTAAATCACCTGCGAATGCTCGCAGCAACTCAAAATGGATGGGATTCATGATGAGGTCGAACCAGAGACATCAAAACATTGTCGTTGGGTATTGGGTTTTAAAACTCCCATCACCACTGTTAGCCATGAATGGCCATCTATGGATTCGTGTGGATGCAAAGTAAAAGACCAAGAAGACATGGATTAAGGATAATCTATTGAATCTAATAGAGAGGAATTTATAATAAAGTTGCTAATCATGATGATCCACTGCATACGACAAATGTAGGGTGTCTTCAAAGATATCCCAATGATATTGAGCTAAAATGCATATAACACACTTGTGAATCAGATTGGATACAAAGAAGACTGATGTTACTGTAAAAAAAAAAATGGATAGAACAAAGGAAAAGCGTCCCAACATTACCATTCAGCCGATTTTAGAGGAAAAGAATCTGATGTTGCAGATGATGCCATAAACAACACTAAATAGGAAATATGAAAGAGAGAAAAAAGAAAAAAAATTATAAATAAGAAAGAAAGTGTTAGAATGAAATCATTTTGTCGATGTTGCAATGGATGGATCGATCCTGCATACATTGCAGGTCGATTCCACCATTTTGCTTGGTAATAAAAAAGAGGAAATGAAGAAGAATGAAAATCAGAGCAGGTGGATGTTGAAAGCGAAGGGAAAAAATGCTTATAGAAAAAGAAGAGACCAAACATAGGGATGTGGTCACTTACCTGTAGAGGAGGCACCGTGAAGGAGGAGTCGATGGCAGCCGCTTGCAGAGGAGGCCCGAAAGGGAAGGGATTCAGAGAAGGGAAAAGAGATGGATGTGGGAAAATGGATCCGAAGGAAGAAAAGAGAAGCCTGATGGTGGAATGAAGGTGGATGTTCGATTGAAGGAAGGTGGAGTGGTGAAAGACAGATGAAGGAATGGGATCTGGGTGGTTTGTTTAAATAAACCGAGAAGAAGAATTGGGAAGGATCCGTCAGTTAGAGATGAACGGGAGAGAGAGGGGAGGATCGATGAAGGGAGATCGGGAGCGGGAGAGAGGAGCCTCTGCGATCTTCCTTGAAACGGAAAGCCGTTAGGCTTATTTTCAATGGAGGTCGAATTTTTTATGAAATTTTCAAAAGAAGGTTTTTTATGTTTTATGACTTTTCAAAATAATAAAAAGGCCATTTTTTTCTAAAATGCTTTCTTTACGTTTCTGAGAGAAGTTCTAAAAATGCAAGGAATTTTTAGGGAAGTGGGACCCAAATAAGGTTTTTGAAAGTTTCTTGTAAATATTTGTTTTAGAAATTTAAAGATTTTCTAAAATGAGGTTTTTGAGAAATACTGGGTTAAATTTGGGAATTGTTTTTCAGAAATGGATCTGGGTCCAGAAATTTTGACAAAACATTAGACTTTAGATTTTTAAATTGAGATTGGACCTTGAATTGAGAAAGACCTTTGATAAAATATAAGGAATTTGATTTTTTGACTTTTTTTTAAGAATAAGAGACTCGAATTCAAAATTGGATCTGGATATCAAATCTGGATCCAGAATTGGGTCAGATACAGACATTGAGCATGGATTTTAGTGAATCTGAGAAATGAATGGAAATTTGGTTAAAAATTGACCTGATTATTTAGAAGACGGAGGTCAGGGGCAAAAAGGGAATTTTTTGTTTTTTTTTTTTTTAAATTTGGGGTGTTCACAATGCACTGGTGAAGGGTAGAAGGAACAACATTGGCATTGTGAATCCAAGTATGCCCTAGTAGAAGATTGTATGTGGGCGGCACATTCACCACATGGAACAACACAGTATGGACTGAGTAGTTGATGAAGATCTCGAGGAAGATCTTGCCCTTGGCGTTCTGCCCATGGTTGTCAAAGTCATAGATGGTTATAGGATCCGACACATACTCTTCTTCTTTTAGGCCCAAGGCCTTAGCTGTCATCTTCGGACAGATATTTAGGCTGCTGCCTCCATCTATGAGCACATGAGGGACATTCATGCCCCTAGTCCACACCACTATATAAAGAGCGTTATTGTGAAAAGTATGAAGCTGTGGTAAATCCTCATCTGAGAAAGTTATTGGTGCATTCGTCAAAATGACCCAGTCAGAAGGTCTGAACTGGGTGTGGAAGAATTGGCTTTAAAAAGCTTTATTTTTCAGGTTTTGCACCTTACCCTGAAAGGTTTTTGGAAAGAAAATGAAATCCTCAAGAAGAAAATAATCAGATAAAGGAAAAGGAGAGAATTTTGTGATGGGACTTTCGGATGAAGATCTCGACATGGTAAAAAAGAAGTTTTATGGATGAGACAAAGAGAAGAAATTTTGAAAAAACACAGGCTTAGCCATTAACCTGGATGGGACATTTTTGAAAAATACCTCGTGAGACAAGGTTCAGGTAAAAATCTTTATTTTGAATGGATATATGTAAACACCCCAAATTTTCATTCACCTCCATGACATTGCCCTCAATCACCCCATTTCGGTTCTCCGGAACCCATGAAGGGCAAAATGGTCATTTTCCAAGATTGAACCTTGCAGAAAGTCCTAAATTTCACTCTTGAGCCTCAAAATTTCTATATTTAGGTTCAGAGACATCTTCAAATTGCAAAATTTTAAAATCCTCTTTCTGGACAAAAAGTTAGAATTTCCAAGTCCGAGCTCAAAGTGACATTTCATAGAACATGTCTTTGCATAGCATTGCATCATTTCACTGCATAGCATGTCAGTTTGAGATCCAGAACTCCTGATTTTCAAAATTGTCAATCCAGATTTGATTTTTAAACTTTTTCAAATTGAGTTTTAAAACCCTGGGTATTCAAAATTACAAATTTTTTTCATTTTACCCCCAGGACTTTGAATTACAAAAGTCTTCCTCAAGGAAAACAATCTGGATATTTGGATATTGATTTTAAAGATTTTATCTCAAAACTTTTTGCAAAAAGATTTTAAATCTCCTTACAAAATTTTTTATTTATTTTATCCATATTTTTGCCCTGAAAAACCAATTTTTCCAAATTCTTGAAAATAAATAATGTTTTATCTCGTATTTTCAAATAAATGGAGCGGGACCCACTTTTGAACTAGCATCATACTAAGACCCCCAGGTAAGTTTCTTATTCTCAAGCGGGACCCACCCGAAGTTCATACCAATTTGCAAATTTTTCTTAATTTCTCAATATTTATTTATTTATTTTTTTTAGTTAGCGGGCCCACACACATGTGGCACCCCATTTGAAAATAAAAGATTTTACAAAACAAAATAAAGCTTTATTTGCAAAAGGATTTTAAAAGTGGATTGAGGTGGCATTTCCATAAAAGCCTCTTATTTATTTCCTTTTTATTTATTTTTTTTAATAAAATTTTTTTTTTAAGAAGGAGGCAACCTTAAATGGCACAGCCGAACTTCCCAAAAAAACAAAAAAAACTAAAAAATTTCATTTTTACCTAGAACTTAGGTAAATGAAATGAAACATTCGAAAAAAAAAAAAAACAAGATGCGCCCTTTTGAAAACGGCAGCATTGAAGTCCGATTTGAAAAAAAATTCAAAAAAATGATAACGGACCCTCATGAATGAGGAGGGGGCTGCATTTTTTTTTTGGGGAAAGGAAAGTTTTAAAAAGGGCAGGCACTCACGAAGGAAGGGGAAAAAAATCTGGTTTTCTTTTGGGTTTTGCAGGAAAGGGCTCTGGATCGTGAGGTTGCCCAACATCATCCTTCTTTAGCCAAGCCGCAGCAAGTGGCTCCAGCACCATTGAAACAAACTCAGCAAGTGGCTGCCTCTCCTTCAGCCCAGCCAGTAGGAAGCCAAGCGTGAAGCCGCGTTTCCGCCTCCCCATTTCAGCCCATCCGACGATCCAATACCTTCCCTCGTTCACTCAGCCCAGCGACAAAACAAATCCAGCGTGTTCACATTCAACCCAGCCCGCTGCCATCTTCTCTCAACGAAACATTCAGGGAGTTCAATCTATTTGGGAGCAAAAACAAACAAATAAACAAACAGAGGAAGGACCTTTCCTGCATAATCTGTATTCGCCCAAGGTGAGGGTCATTCTCTCTTTGTTTCCCTTCAGATCCGTTTCTTATTTTATTTCCTTGTTGTTCTGAGTATTCGATTCCATAAAATTTCGGTTTTCTTTATAGATGTCATTGTTTTCCCACTGTCATCAACGCAATATATGCATTATCAATCTGCAGATAGCAGTATTAATAAGCATCATGCGATAAAATTTCAACTCCTTTGCTGGCTACATCCTCTTCATCGTTTTTTTTTTCTTCCTTTTACCCCTTTATCGGTAGCTCTGTTTTTCATTCATCGGTTACTTAACAGCAGGGTGCTACATCTCTGCATATTTTAGTTAAACTTGAGGTGTTTCCTGATCTCATAAAATATCCCAACATCATCATTCATATCCCCTTCAGTCGGCTATAGAGTATCATCGATTTGTCCATTCGGGTTTTCCTGCCCCTCTTTCCTTTGATTCGTATCTATTCGATTGTTGAGTTGAAGAAATTTTTTTTTTGTTTGATTCATCATGATTTTACTGTGTTTTCCATTCGCTATAGGACATTTTGTTCTGCAAAATTTTATTTCTTGTGTTGTCATACTGTGGGCAGTTTTCAAGTTCTAATTGTTACACGATTTCCTGTTATTACATCATTCCTTGTTTTCTGTCCTTAGTTATTTCACATTCCAGTTTTAAAAGTAATTTCCCGTTTTCCAGTCTTTCATTTCCAGATTTGCATTTCTTGATTGTTTTAAGTCATTTCTTGTTGTCATAATACTAAATTCCCTGCTTGTTGTTAATCTGAATTTCTTGTTTGCTTCCATTTTGATTTTCTGATAGCTCCACTATTTTAATTTCTGTTTTACATTGCAATTATTTTCCAGATTAACATTGATTTTCCTGTAATTCTGATTTTGTCAATTCTTTGCTTTTTATTTTTTATTTTTTCTCTGTGTTCATTTACTTTCGCAGTATCATGTATTGAATTTCCTCAGTTTTGAAATGTTTGATTTCCCGTCAATTGTCATTTTCTAATTACATGTTTACTTTCTGTCATGCAATTGATTTCTTTGTTCAAGGTTCATTTGGTTGGTCTGTATTTAATTTTCTGCATACCGCTTTTTGGATTCATCCGCCTCTGAAATTTTATTGCTGCGTGTCCTTTCTATCGTTGGTATTGTCATATTTTTTTTTAGTTGTTCATTTTACACCCCTTTCACAATATCCTTGAAACAGCCCATTATCCCACAGTGCATTTCCTGCACCTTACGTAGGTGTTGTATTTACTATCTTCTGCAGGTATGCAGTCATGAAAATCGACTATGTTCATGAACGGATATATCCATATCCGTTCATGATCTTTATGACAACTTTTGCACGCTTCTTTATTGATATATAGAGAAGCTCCATACCCGATTTTATTAAGAAATATGTTGTAATTTGGTAACTGCGGCTGTGTAAAATCGCCTACAGAAACTGTGTATATCTGTTGTTTTCTGATTCTACCCATTATGTAGAATTTCCATGAACATGTATATTTTCTCACTATATGTATATATATATCTATATATATATGTATACATATGTATATCTACCTATATGTATACGTATATATGTATATATATATATGTGTACATTTGTATGTATATATACATATATATATATTTATATATATATATATATATATATATATATATATATATATATATATCCCTTCATGTGCATTGGATATCACATATATTTTTCTTTTTCTTTTACTTTTTGCAAATATATCTTCATTATCATATATCATTTATCATAAATTCAAGTATTTTTATATCTACATGTATATCTTTATTGTATATAGTATATATACCCATTTCCTTGGTTATTTTGTACTAACTCTCATTTTGCAGGAAAATCTAGAAGATGCTGATTCCTTGGCTCCCTTTCAATTTTTTTTTTTTTACTTTATGTTATGCAATGTAACAATCCAATGTAAACCTTGGAATAAGATTTACTTTTACTGCTTAGATTAGGCTGCATCTCATATAGTTTGATTTCAGTAATATCCTGATTCTATGATGCATATATCTCAAATTTCAAAATTCACCGTGGATGAACACGAATGACACGTGCACCAACTCTTAGAGAGTTGATGAACTCGGTGGAATCCATATTTACGGCCCTAGTCGGAATATGGACGAGACCCAGATCCATCATCTTTCTACCAGTCATACTGAGCCTACACTCTTAGGATATCTTGGAAATGCACCTCATATTTCCAATGTTTTCAAAATATTGTGAATTAATTCAAATAAACCCTGAATATATTCATGGCCACAGTCAGAATATGTGAAGGATTTACTTTGGCTTAATCCATATTTTTTCAACAAATCTTTCAGAAAGTTGTTCAAAGTGCCTTCATTCATTCAAATCATCTGCATCATTCGTTTTTCTCATGATTTTCTCAAAAGATTTTCACTTCATGGAATCGATTTCTCAAGAAACTATGATGATATTCGAAGTTGGATTTTCCCAAAATCAAAGTTTTCCCATGATTTTCTCTGAAAATGTTATTTTCTTAAGATTCTTTTTAAAAGGAATTGTTCATCTTTCTCAAGAATCCAAGTTGATTTTCCAACATTTCGAAAGACAAGATTCTCAGGAATTCAATTTCCTAAGTTTTGAATTTCTTTCTCCAAAGAATTTTCTATAAATTTTCTATCATTTCCTTAAGAAAATTCTCAAAGTCCGAGTTTTCCCGACAATTGTTTTCCTTTTCAAATGATCATCTTTTCTCAGGAATTCTTCCCATTTTCCTGAGATACTCATTTCTTCATAGTTTTCCAAGTCTTTATAAACTTTCTCAAAATTTCCTGAGATTCTCATTTTTCTCAGTCTTTATAAACTTTCTCAAGATTTTCCCGTGATTCTCATTTAAACTTTCTCAAGATTTTCTTGGGATTCTCATTTCTGCCTGATTTTCTAAATCTTTATAAAATTTCTCGAGATTTTCAAACCTTCTTCGTCTGATTTTTTCTGAGAGATTGATTTGCATCTTTTCCTGAGAAACGCTTTTCAACTCCAAATATTTTCTAATCATACATCATAATTTTCAATTTACATTTTTCAAAATTCTCATAGCACATGCCTGAATTATCTGTGCATTTAGGATAGAACACAATTTCGGTAATTTCACTAAGCCAAGCACAATTTTGGTCCTTGGTTCGATTACCCCTGTTAAAGGCGGCAGGAACGATCGAACCTCGTAACGACAGGTCGAGCCCCATCCCATGGATTTTCCCGCAATTTTCAAAACAGAGGCGAGTATTTTAAAACAATTTCCAAAATCCGGTCAAGTTTGAATCGCGAAAGCATTTCCCTCTCTCTTCCGCAAGGAAGGGAAGACAGAAAAATTTTTGCGACGATAACAGGTTTGGCGACCGTGATGGGACCTGTCCTTGTCTGATCCAAATTGTGCTTGACTTAGTTCAATTATCAAAATTATGTTCACAAAATGTCAGCTTTTTACTTTTGCTATCATGCGAACCTAGGAGCCTAGATTCTGACCTAGCTGACATTGACTGCATATAGCCTAGGCATGGTTTGGTAGGACCAGATTGAGGAGATATTTTCATGCTCACATAGACTTAGGTCTAAATACAACTCTCCTCAATTTAGGATCTGAATGTAAACAATATATGCTTCTTCAAAGATTTTCAAAAGTCTATCTCTCTAGGATTTAGAGCCATCTATTTCTTGCATGTGATCATTTTTTAAAATCCCAATTACCTATCATTACCCGGTCTTCACGTTGCTGGGCTCTCTTCCAGAACCCTAGTTCGGGACAGAGCCTCACAACTGGGCCAATTATTTGGGTTAACACCCCCCTACCACGTACCGCGGGCCACAGTCCGAAGTATATCGGTAGGCGCTCAAGGATGTTGGAAAACCTTACCTTAGAACCGAAGTTGAGATTATATGCCACGTACCTCGAATTTTGATTCGGGTATATCGGCATAACTGGATTGGACAAAGATGATCTGAACTTAAAGTTAGGATTAGGGTCCTACAACTATTTTCAAAATAATGCATCTAGAGTCAGCCTTTTAGGGAGTGTTGTATGTGCATGAATGTTTGTGCAGGATGTGATTGTTTGTATGTTACCTCTATTTCCTTACATTTTCCCAAAAATATTTTCAAATATCCATATTTTTCATCTTTTCCCTTTATTTTCTCAAACCCTGGAAGATTTTCAAAACATCCTATTTCTTTCAAAACTCCAGGTGGTGTTCCATTCTACCTTTCTACTGGATCTCAAATTTCCCGCTACATTTTATCCTGCCTGCAAAATTTTTTCAAAATTTCCTACATTTTCCTAAGTCTCATTCCGAGTCTTTTCTGTTTCAGTTCAATGGCATCCAGTCAAGTCGATCCTATCTTTCCTGAAGGTCACATCTCCTACGAGGTGCGACAAGGTCGTCCTGAACATCGAGCCCTTAGCACCGGAACTTTCATTCCCCGGTGGTACTATTCCTGGCTCAAAGCTTTTCCCGAATGTTCCCGGACCATTTGAGCGAATGCGGATTAGAACTGGCGTCGGCAGTCGGAAAGCAGACCATCAACGGCAACCTGATCCACACAATGGCAGAACGATGGAATCCTCGGACATGTACATTCTGGTTCCCGTGGGGAGAAATGACCGTTTTAATGGATGAATTTTCAGAAATCATGGGGTTACCAGAACCAACCGGTCATCCAAGTGATCCATTAGAACATCAATTCCTGATCAATGTCAAGGGTTTGGACCCCCGAGATTTCTTAGCTCGTATGACAGGCCGCCGATCCTGGCCCCTGATCCAGTTGGAGGGAAATGAATATGTTGACCTGCTCGAGTTGTATCGTCAGTACGGGACCTTCGTTGAAGTCAGTTCGCTATCCAGGACAACTAAAGAAAGGATTCAGAATGCAATGGTGTTGTGCACTGTAGGATTATCCCTCTTCCCCGACGGACAAAACTACATGGACATCAAAATAATCCAGCTTATAAGAAGATGGGGAAGTCGGCAAACCAATCGCCTCTTCATAGCCATGGCAGTGCTCGCTTTCCTATATCGTGGTCTGAGTCGATTTTCACTTGGAGAATCTATTTTAGTTGAAGGATGCATCTACGCACTTCAATCCTGGTTCTTCCAACATGTTCCAACCCGAGCAAGCTCTTTCAGATACAATGGTCAAGAACTTCTTCCAGTGGCACAGTACCGGTCTATGATCAACAACATTCAAGAAGATGACGTAGTCTGGGACTATTTTGATCGGCAATTATCTCCTCCCAGATACACATATGCTTATGGCAAGAGGTTCAAGTTACTGGGACCATTCTTCTGCACTTACTACCAACCAGAGAGATGTGTTCGACAGTTCTCCTAGAGACAGCAGTACGTCGAAGCCCGATTATTATCAGGAGTTATGGCAGAGTTTGATCTCACTTCCGCACAATGGTCCGGGGCATATCATTCTGCCCGCTACGGCTGGGATTTCTTTGTCTCTCTTAAAATCTTTCCTGGTCCTAGAGTGTCTGCTGATTATCATGAATGGTGGCAAATTGTTTGTCCTTCACCTCTTTGTCAAGATCAATAAAATCATGTCTTCTCATTTCAATAAAATTCTCTCTTTTTCTATTGTGGTTTGACGACCTCGCCTAGGTAACAAGGCATATTTTCGTTGTTTGTTTCTCATACTAAAAGAATTGACAACACAATTGTTGTGATTCTCGCAACGACTCAGTCCCTAGTAATGGGATATCTTCTTCAAATTGTCTACCATATTTTCAATAAATATTTCTTACAAAAGCCAATTCCTTCATAATCTAATAAGGTCTTTGCCTTGCAGAGAGCATCCGCAGCATTTGATGGTTCGAACAAGGTCAGGAAAAAGAACCACATCACCTCAGCACTCCTCAGCCTCAGAAGGAGAAATGGATCATCCCGTGAATCAAGATCAACAGCAAGAGGATGATGGCATAGATCCGCAAATGTATGCCATGTTCCGAAAGATGATGAATAAAATGATGAGTGAACAAGCTGGGACTAGTGCAGAAAAAAATCAATTCAGAGAAAAGTTCCCCGGGCATAAGAGCAAGAAAACTTCCAAGAAGCAGGTTCAGCTAGAAGAAAGTTCAGATGAATCAACGGAAGACACTGAGGAAGAATATGAGGTGCCACCGGCATTTCAGAAACGTGGCCGAGAACAAAGGAAGAGCCGCAAATCAAAGAATCAGGTCATAGAAGAACCTCTGCAGTCACAATTCAGGGAAATGGCCCGAGTTGTTAAGGATCTCCAAGCCCGCGACAAGGGCAAGAAAGTCTTCACTAGTGAGGATTTCTATGACGGCCTCGAAGGGGATGACGATCTCGAAAACCTTCCCCGAAAATTCATCAAGTTCGATGGTTCTGGCGATCCAAAAGCCCATCTCGCCACTTTCTTTGCAGAGTGCTCAAGATTCAAGAGAGATAACAGAGCACTATTCATGTGTTTCCCTCGCAGCTTGGAAGGAGTTGCAGCTAAATGGTATGCTGAGCATATCAATCCCATCGAGCTCAAGGAGTTCGATAAAGTGGTGAATTTATTTATTGAACGCTTTTTGTTCAACACAGAAGCGCTCCCGACATTAAGTCATCTCTGCAGTCTGAGGCAGAATGAGAATGAAAAAGCACGAGATTTCATTCACAGATGAAGGTCAGCCTGCAACAAAATGAGAGATCCCATATCTGAAAGGCACGCTTTGTCATTGATTCTCAACAACTTTTCTCAACCCTTAAGAGGATTAATCTCTACTGCACCGTCCAGGACCTTCATTGAATTAACTGAGCGAGCAGAATGGCTCGAGCTGAGCGTAGAGAATGGAGTCTATGAAGGCTTTACTTTTTCCAAGAGTAACCCCCAAGGTGAGCAGAAGAAGAAAGCTCACTTCACCTTCTCTGCCAACAACAACAACAACAATAGCCGAAATCAGTACAAAGGGCAGAAGAAAGATTACTGCTACGGTGCAAGCAATTCCAACAATAAAGGAGATCAGAAAACGAAGCCTGCTCCTCAATACAGCAAGCCTTCTCAGCAAGACCAAGGGCCAAAACTGCGTGAAAAAGCTAAACATGAAGGATGGAGCTATGACCGAAAATTTACCCCTCTTGATCAATCACTCAAAGATGTGCTCGAGTATATGTTGTCGAAGGAAATGGTCAAGTTACCGAGGTTGGCTGATCCCCCTGTGCCTATGGGGAAATGGAAGGATCAATTCTGCAAGTTCCACAAAACAGTGGGACACAGCACTGAGAACTGTTTCGTTCTCAAGAATATTGTGCAGGATCTTATTGATAAGAATTTATTGGTAGAAGGAGAAGAAGAAGAAAAAATGGACATTCTTAAGTAGCCTTTTCCTTCGCACACCACGGCGGTGGTGTCCGCACATCCATTCTTACCGCATGAGCACATCAAGCCGTGTTCTGCACAAGATCTCCAGGTTCAACACCAGGTGTCAGTACTACGACAAGCAGCTCTTGATTCTAAGAAGATGGATCTAATCTCAGCATTGAGCAAGATGAAAGTTTCTGAAGCACCTGTAAAGTCAGCCCCCAAGTCAAAGGGACTTCCTAATTTTCTCAATCAAATCATCAAGCCCAAGCCGGAGAATTCAAGTCAGAACCCTCTGACCGCTCTGTCCAATGTTTCCATTCTTGACTTGGCCAAGAGTTCCTGCAAGCATCAGCAAGTATTGGACGATCTGCTCAGAAAGATCAAAGTTAAGCCCAGTACCACTCCTGAAGACATGGCACAAATAGTGAATTCGGCCATGACCAATGCGCCGATCACTTTCTCGGATGAGGACCTTCCAAAACCTCATTCCTTTCACAATAATGTTCTTTACATCGTCGTTCGGGTCAGGGGAATGACAGTACCCCATGTGCTAGTAGATGGAGGCAGCAGCCTCAATATATGTCCCGAGATGACAGCAAAGGCACTAGGCATTAAGGAAGAAGAATACATTCCAGATCCTATTACCATCTATGGGTTTGACAATCATGGTCAGACGGCCAAAGGAAAGATATTCCTGGAAGTATTCATTAATTATTCGGTACATTCAGTGCTTTTTCATGTGGTCAATGTACCACCCACCTACAATTTACTGCTCGGAAGGACACGGATTCATAATGCAAATGTAGTACCTTCCACCTTGCATCAATGCGTAAAATGGTCCAAAGGTGGAATGATTACAATAGTGCTCGGAGAGGACCTGGAAGAAAGGCTCCCACAGCCTATGATCCCTCGACCATCATTCACTGCAGATATTCCTAGCATCAGAGAGAATGAAGAGATCAGTCTCAAAGAAAGTCAAGAAATACTTTAGGCAACATCAGAATTATCCCTGCACACTGTAGCCATGACCCGATGGAGAGGTCCCAAGTTCTTCAAGATTGGAGGACATGTCAGCTACGACACTGTCAAAGATCATCCATTGTTCCCACAATTCATGAAAGTAAGAAAGGGATTTGATTTCTGAAGCATGGTTATCAACCCTTTAAAGGACTGGGCAAAAATGAAGATGGTCATGTCGAGCCAATGATCCAAAAGCATCGTCCCCATAGGGCAGGATTAGGGTTTTTCGGCGGGAGCTCACCAAAGAAGATTGTTTTTGTTAAAGGGGCACATTAAGAAACCAGTTGTTGCATTTCCTTTCTATTCCTTTCAAAATAAATGTCTCAATGTCTTTTATCAAAGTCAAATCAATAAAATGTCAAGTTTCTTTGTCTATCTGGATGCCATCTGTCTCCTTTATCTCTATATCCTTATTTCATAACTCAATGTCATTTTATGCATAATTCTTTTAAATGATGGTTTGTCGTATGATGGACGATTTTCCTGAATCCAATTTCTTATCCAAAATTTCAGAAATGTCTTCCCGAACAATCAAGAAACTCGTTATCAATCCAAAGGCTTTCCAGAAATCGGCAGCAATTCACCGAGTCAAAGCAAGCACAGGAGATAGCAAGGTTGCAAAGCAGTTAGATGATTATGCAGAATTTGATCCGTCTCTTTAGGAATTACCAGAGTTCGCCTCAGTTCAGAAGCAAGATAAACCATCTGCTCTAGTACAAGATCCTACTGAAGATGTCAATATCGGCTTAGAGGAATATCCCAAGATTCTCAAGATCGGTACCAGTCTAAGTCCAGAAGAGAAAGAAAGACTTACAAATTTTCTCAAGCAACATGAAGAAGTGTTCGCATGGACATATGAAGATATGTCGGGCTTAGATCCCAAATTGGTCGAACACCGACTCGTTTTGAAGCCAGATGTAAAGCCAGTTAAGCAAAAACTGAGAAAAATGGATCCCAGAATAGAACAACAAGTCAAAGAAGGACTTGAAGATCTGCTCAAAGCAGGATTTATCCGACCTATTGACTATCCAGATTGGTTAGCCAATATCGTCGTTGTCCCAAAGAAAAGTGGCAAAGTCAGGATTTGCATAGACTTCAGAGATCTCAACAAGGCAACTCTGAAGGATGACTATCCACTGCCAAGCATTGATCTTATGATTGACAGCACAGCAGGACATGCCATGTTCTCCTTCATGGATGGATATTCTGGCTACAACCAGATTAAGTTGGCCGCCCGCGATCAGTCAAAAACTTCCTTTACTATGCCTTGGGGTACTTTCTGTTATACAGTTATGCCTTTTGGGCTAAAAAATGCTGGAGCAACATATCAACGGGCAATGACAGTTATCTTTCACGATCAGATGCGCAAAATCATGGATGCGTATGTTGATGATATCCTCGTGAAATCTAAAGAGGGAGAAGATCACCTCGAAGCGCTTGATCAAGTCTTTAAGCGACTCATTCTTTACAAGTTAAGGCTTAACCCGCAAAAATGTGTCTTTGGAGTCGAATCAGGCAAACTGTTGGGTTTTCTGGTCAGCAAAAAAAGGAATTGAAGTTGACCCAGCCAAAGCAAAGGCTATCATTGATATGCCACCCCCGAAAAATCTCAAAGAGTTGCGTAGCCTTCAGGGACGCATGCAATCAATTCGGCGGTTTATTTCCAATTTGGCGATGAGATGTGAGCCCTTCAACCACTTACTCAGAAAAGGAGTAAAGTTCGAATGGGGACCAGAGTGTCAGCAATCGTTCGATCAAATAAAAAAGTATCTTCTCAATCCTCCTATCTTGAAGCCGCCAGAACTGGGAAAACCTCTTTTGTTATACATATCAGTCAATCAAGTTGCATGCGGCGGATTCTTAGCCCAATACCAAGAAGGCAGCTGATAGAACACGCCATTTATTATGTGAGTAAGACTTTCATAGACTATGAAAAGAAATACTCTCACATAGAGAAGACCTGCCTAGCTCTGGTATGGATGTGTCAGAAGCTAAGACGCTACCTGCTAGCATCAGAAGTCAAAATCTTGTCTAAACTCAATCCTCTCAAGTATATCTTAGAGCAACCTTTCCTCAGCGGACGAGTCGCAAAATGGCAAGACTTATTGATGCAGTATGACTTAGAATATGTCTCGCAGCAATCAATCAAGGGCCAAGCAATTGCAGATCAATTGGCGGATTTTCCTCTGGCAGATGAAGTGAAAGCCGAAGATGACTTCCCTGATGAGCAAATTTGCAATATCCAGTCTGGAATTTATTTTTCGATGGTTCCAAGAATATGGCTGAAATAGGCATTGGGATCTTATTAATCACTCCTGAGAAGGAGATGATTTCATTTTCTCTCAAGTTAGATTTTCAATGCACCCACAACATGGCTGAATATGAAGCCCTGGTCCAAGGTCTAAAGATTCTACTAGACTTCAATGTCAAGAAAGTGCACGCTTACGGTGACTCATTACTCGTTGTCAATCAAGTCCGAGCCGAATGGCAAGTGAAAGATCAGAAGCTAGTTCTTTATCAGAAGATCGTTTCAGCTCTTGTCAGCGAGTTTGAAGAATTTCAGCTCTTCCATATCAAGAGAGATTTTAATCAAGTGGCCGATAGTCTAGCCAGTTTAGGCTCCATTATGGCATTCAGAAATGGAGAATCTTGTCGCTCTTTTGATATTGGCAAACTTGACCAACCTGCTTTCCTTCCAGCAGAACAGGTAAACCAGGCCGAGCAAAGGAAGAAGCCTTGGTATTACAATATCAAAACTTTCGTAGAAACCGGTGAATTTTCTCCCAAACTCTCAAAGAAAGAGCAGCGAGAAATCCAGCGTATGTCCACTCGATATTTCATTTTGGCCAATGTCCTCTATCGTCATGGATTCAGTTCAGAGTATTCCAGATGTTTAGATGAAGAAGAAGCCAAAGAAGTCGTGCGAGAAGCACACGAAGGCATTTGTGGCGGCCACGTCGGCTACCAAACCCTTGTCAAGCAAATCATCAGAGCAGGTTACTACTGGAAGACTATGCAACAAGATTGTTATTATTATGTGAAAAAGTGTGTGCAATGCCAAATACATGCACCTTCTATTCATGCTCCCGCAACATATCTGCAATATGTTGTCTCTCCATGACCGTTCTCTATGTGGGTCTTCGATGTTGTAGGTCCCATCACTCCTTCAGCTTCAAATGGCCATAAATACTTCCTTGCCGCAACAGAATATTTCACCAAGTGGGTAGAAGCTATCACTCTTCGCACAATAGAAGGCCGACACGTGGTCTCTTTTATTCACAAAAGCATCCTTTGCCGTTTCGGCATCCCGCATGACATTGTATCAGATAATGGCAGTCATTTCAAGAATGAAAGAATGAAGACATTCTGCTCAAAGTTCAAGATTTATCATCATTTTTCCGCTCCCTACTATCCTCAAGGGAATGGTCAGGCAGAGGCCACCAATAAAATTTTAATTCGTATCTTGGAGCGAACTGTAGAAACAGGACGTGACTGGCATGAGAAGATCCACGATGCACTATGGGCCTACCGGACCACTATTCGCACTCCAACGAATGCTACTCCATCAGAATTGGTATATGGAACAGAAGTAGTATTGCCGCTACATGTTCAAAAGCCCGCTTTGAAATTTGCTTCACTTCTGCAATTACCTCTTGATCAATACCAGCAGCAGCGACTGGTACAACTAGACTTACTCGACGAGAGAAGGCTAAAAGAAGCAGAGCATGCTCAATCCTATCGCCAGAGAGTAGCCAATACGCAAAGTCGGTCATCGAAAGAAGATTCAAAGTTAATGAGTTAGTGCTTCGATCCACAACTTATCTCAAGCATCATCCTGGCGGTAAATGGTCGCCAAATTGGGAAGGTCCATATGTCGTCAAAGAAGCATTACCCCGCAACTCATATCGGCTCATCAACGTCGATGGGGTAGAATTGCCAGATCCCATTAATGCTCAACACTTGAAAAAGTTCTATACTTGAAGCCTCTATTCTTTCTTTGTAATCTTCCTATTTTCTTTAAATAATGATCAAACTTTCTTTTCCAGTTACACTGGGGCATTTTTAAAATTTCGTCCTGTATGCAGGCAGGATAAACAAATTCCTTATTTCACGCACTTG
This sequence comes from Nuphar pumila, assembly GCF_984573655.1. Lineage (NCBI taxonomy): Eukaryota > Viridiplantae > Streptophyta > Magnoliopsida > Nymphaeales > Nymphaeaceae > Nuphar > Nuphar pumila. The sequence goes on along the minus strand of NC_143256.1, from coordinate 31,063,258 downwards.
TGCATTCATACGCATCAATTTGCATCCATTTGCATTCAACCGCATTAACAACAATCCGATCAGTATTGGGATTTCAACAAACAGTCCCATCACAATTCCAAATGATTCAAAATTGAAAGGTAATCACCAATACTGAACCAAAACCTAGTGCTCGAACTGGGATTATTTCAAAATCCAGTGTTCAAACTGCTACATTTTCAAAATCCCAACTTTTTGGAAAACCGAGTTCCGACTCGAGTTTTTATTCAAATCATTTCCTTTGTTGATCCGGGTTCTAACTCGCGATCTCTTTATTCATTCTATCAAATGCTCACTTTCACCAAGGATTTCAATAAAATTTTGTCAATCTATCAATTAATTGTTGATTTCAGAATATTTATTGCACTAATCTCTATCTCAAGTTTACCTTTAGCATTACTTCCAAAAGAGGAAAGCTTTTGCGAAAAGAGATTCAAAATTCGAATTCTTTATATTGGCCAACCAAAAGAATGAAGGATAAATCCTCGATATGGCCAGAAAAGAAGATTCAATGTTATTGCAAAGCCATAAATGATTGATATTGATCGCAGTCAACGGCACATCTTTAAAGATTATTCTTATAAAGACGAGGCAGTGGAAATATCCTGAGTGCTAGAAAAGAGAGAATTCATCCAAGCCCTGTCTCCTTAAAATCACCTAAGCTGTAATTAAATATCCGCAAAAGGGATCTCTCAATTGTCGTCAAGATGAAGGCGAATTAAGCGAGTAGACCTCCGGGGCCAAAGAAGATTCGAAACATCCCCAAGATGACGGAGTTTGTGACGGATCCTTTCAGGGAAAGTCCAAAGCACTGTCGAGATGAAGGCAGATGCGATGAACCTCTCGACAATCCCTAAAAGATATTTAATTTCAGATATCATCCAAGGATCTCCCAGCCCATGAGCCAATATCGTCAAAGAAGGATCGAAACATCTCCAAGTTGAAGGAGTTTGTGACGTACTCTTCCCAAAAGAGAGCAAGAGAGGGAAAAGAAAGAGAAAAAAAAAAGTCAGAACATCTCCAAAATGAAGGAGACTGTAGCAAAAACCCAAAAGAGCCAAAAGAGTGCAGCAAGATTATCATGAGAGAAGCTCCCAGGATATCAAACTGCCAAATTTATCAAGAATCCTCTTTAAATTTGTGAAATTCTATTATCAATATTCTTCCATCAACTGCTTTCATAATATCAAATTCTCTTTCCTGTTCATATCAAGGAAATTGATAGCTTCCTTGAAGAAGGTCAATTGCAAGCAATTTGGATTTCAAGTCTCGATTCTACGAAGTGAACCTTGTTTGGAGGTAATGCTTTGGGTAGAAAATAAGGAATATCTTTGCAACAATGTGCAACATTTTCAAAAACTTTGAATCAACAACAAAATTCTCAATATTTTGACAATATTTTCTAGATATCCTGACGTGAAATGAGAGCTTGATATCCATCTTTGATACATCCTGACACCAATTTTAAATCCCTCTTAAGGACTTGATTCATTCCCTTCTTTGAGAGCGTGAACTCTCAGAGTCGCACATTTCCCTGTGTCCCCACTGTCCAACCATAGACAGTCCATTTCGGTTCGAGGTCGAACCACCAATCATTTTCTCGCAAAAGGCAATTCTAAAAGCTATTTAGTCTCAGCAATGAGACGCCCAAAATCAATCCCTTTCTCAAGCTTTAGTGACCCCATTTTCCTTCCTTTTGCAAAACCCCTGTCGGAGTCATTGTGCAAAATCCGAAGGTTCCATCATACCAAATTTTTTTTTTCCCGCCTGATCAGGATAAGGGTACAAACCTGAGCCTCCTGCAAAGAGGTATCCCATGTTTCGCCCGATCAGGATAAGGGTACAAACCTGAGCCTCCTGCAAAGAGGTATCCCATGTTCCACCCGATCAGGATAAGGGTGCAAACCTGAATCTCATTTTTATGAGATTTTTCAAACCCCAATCATGTTAAGGGTCAAACCTGAGCTTCGTTACATACGAAGCAATTTCTGTCCCATCCAGGTTAAGGGCAAAAACCTGAATTTCACTCTCACAGAGTGAGTCTTTCCTCTTCATTTCTCCATTTCATATCTACCATCTTCCTCGGGCTAACTTCTTCATATCCAGTCAGATCCTTCTAACTGGGGCATTTTTATATAGCCCAAATTTGGTGTGTTTTCTTTGCCACTAAGCTCGACCATAAGCCAGCTTAGTAGCAAAGAGGGGCATCTGTAAACACCCCAAATTTTCATTCACCTCCATGACATTGCCCTCAATCACCCCATTTCGGTTCTCCGGAACCCATGAAGGGCAAAATGGTCATTTTCCAAGATTGAACCTTGCAGAAAGTCCTAAATTTCACTCTTGAGCCTCAAAATTTCTATATTTAGGTTCAGAGACATCTTCAAATTGCAAAATTTTAAAATCCTCTTTCTGGACAAAAAGTTAGAATTTCCAAGTCCGAGCTCAAAGTGGCATTTCATAGAACATGTCTTTGCATAGCATTGCATCATTTCACTGCATAGCATGTCAGTTTGAGATCCAGAACTCCTGATTTTCAAAATTGTCAATCCAGATTTGATTTTTAAACTTTTTCAAATTGAGTTTTAAAACCCTGGGTATTCAAAATTACAAATTTTTTTCATTTTACCCCCAGGACTTTGAATTACAAAAGTCTTCCTCAAGGAAAACAATCTGGATATTTGGATATTGATTTTAAAGATTTTATCTCAAAACTTTTTGCAAAAAGATTTTAAATCTCCTTACAAAATTTTTTATTTATTTTATCCATATTTTTGCTCTGAAAAACCAATTTTTCCAAATTCTTGAAAATAAATAATGTTTTATCTCGTATTTTCAAATAAATGGAGCGGGACCCACTTTTGAACTAGCATCATACTAAGACCCCCAGGTAAGTTTCTTATTCTCAAGCGGGACCCACCCGAAGTTCATACCAATTTGCAAATTTTTCTTAATTTCTCAATATTTATTTATTTATTTTTTTTAGTTAGCGGGCCCACACACATGTGGCACCCCATTTGAAAATAAAAGATTTTACAAAACAAAATAAAGCTTTATTTGCAAAAGGATTTTAAAAGTGGATTGAGGTGGCATTTCCATAAAAGCCTCTTATTTATTTCCTTTTTATTTATTTGTTTTAATAAAAAAAAAAATTTTAAGAAGGAGGCAACCTTAAATGGCACAGCCAAACTTCCCAAAAAAACAAAAAAAACTAAAAAATTTCATTTTTACCTAGAACTTAGGTAAATGAAATGAAACATTCAAAAAAAAAAAAAACAAGATGCGCCCTTTTGAAAACGGCAGCATTGAAGTCCGATTTGAAAAAAAATTCAAAAAAATGATAACGGACCCTCATGAATGAGGAGGGGGCTGCATTTTTTTTTTGGGGGAAAGGAAAGTTTTAAAAAGGGCAGGCACTCACGAAGGAAGGGAAAAAAAATCTAGTTTTCTTTTGGGTTTTGCAGGAAAGGGCTCTAGATCGTGAGGTTGCCCAACATCATCCTTCTTTAGCCAAGCCGCAGCAAGTGGCTCCAGCACCATTGAAACAAACTCAGCAAGTGGCTGCCTCTCCTTCAGCCCAGCCAGCAGGAAGCCCAGCGTGAAGCTGCGTTTCCACCTCCCCATTTCAGCCCATCCGACGATCCAATACCTTCCCTCGTTCACTCAGCCCGTGACAAAACAAATCCAGCGTGTTCACATTCAACCCAGCCCGCTGCCATCTTCTCTCAACGAAACATTCAGAGAGTTCAATCTATTTGGGAGCAAAAACAAACAAATAAACAAACAGAGGAAGGACCTTTCCTGCATAATCTGTATTCGCCCAAGGTGAGGGTCATTCTCTCTTTGTTTCCCTTCAGATCAGTTTCTTATTTTATTTCCTTGTTGTTCTGAGTATTCGATTCCTTAAAATTTCGGTTTTCTTTATAGATGTCATTGTTTTCCCACTGTCATCAACGCAATATATGCATTATCAATCTGCAGATAGCAGTATTAATAAGCATCATGCGATAAAATTTCAACTCCTTTGCTGGCTACATCCTCTTCATCATTTTTTTTTCTTCCTTTTACCCCTTTATCGGTAGCTCTGTTTTTCATTCATCGGTTACTTAACAGCAGGGTGCTACATCTCTGCATATTTTAGTTAAACTTGAGGTGTTTCCTGATCTCATAAAATATCCCAGCATCATCATTCATATCCCCTTCAGTCGGCTATAGAGTATCATCGATTTATCCATTCGGGTTTTCCTGCCCCTCTTTCCTTTGATTCGTATCTATTCGATTGTTGAGTTGAAGATTTTTTTTTATTTCTGTTTGATTCATCATGATTTTACTGTGTTTTCCATTCGCTATAGGACATTTTGTTCTGCAAAATTTTATTTCTTGTGTTGTCGTACTGTGGGCAGTTTTCAAGTTCTAATTGTTACACGATTTCCTGTTATTACATCATTCCTTGTTTTCTGTCCTTAGTTATTTCATATTCCAGTTTTAAAAGTAATATCCTGTTTTCCAGTCTTTCATTTCTAGATTTGCATTTCTTGATTGTTTTAAGTCATTTTTTGTTGTCGTAATACTAAATTCCCTGTTTGTTGTTAATCTGAATTTCCTGTCTTTATTTCCAAATTTCCTGTTTGCTTCCATTTTGATTTTCTGATAGCTCCACTATTTTAATTTCTGTTTTACATTGCAATTATTTTCCAGATTAACATTGATTTTCTTGTAATTCTGATTTTGTCAATTCTTTGCTTTTTATTTTTTATTTTTTCTCTGTGTTCATTTACTTTCGCAGTATCATGTATTGAATTTCCTCAGTTTTGAAATGTTTGATTTCCCGTCAATTGTCATTTTCTAATTACATGTTTACTTTCTGTCATGCAATTGATTTCTTTGTTCAAGGTTCATTTGGTTGGTCTGTATTTAATTTTCTGCATACCGCTTTTTGGATTCATCCACCTCTGAAATTTTATTGCTGCGTGTCCTTTCTATCGTTGGTATTGTCATTTTTTTTTTTTTAGTTGTTCATTTTACACCCCTTTCACAATATCCTTGAAACAGCCCATTATCCCATAGTGCATTTCCTGCACCTTACGTAGGTGTTGTATTTACTATCTTCTGCAGGTATGCAGTCTTGAAAATCGACTATGTTCATGAACGGATATATCCATATCCGTTCATGATGTTTATGCCAACTTTTGCACGCTTCTTTATTGATATATAGAGAAGCTCCATACCCGATTTTATTAAGAAATATGTTGTAATTTGGTAACTGCGGCTGTGTAAAATCGCCTACAGAAACTATGTATATCTGTTGTTTTCTGATTCTACCCATTATGTAGAATTTCCATGAACATGTATATTTTCTCACTATATGTATATATATATCTATATATATATATATATATGTATACATATGTATATCTACCTATATGTATACGTATATATGTATATATATATATGTGTACATTTGTATGTATATATACATATATATATATATATATTTATATATATATATATATATATATATATATATATATATATATATATATATATATTTATATCCCTTCATGTGCATTGGATATCACATATATTTTTCTTTTTCTTTTACTTTTTGCAAATATATCTTCATTATCATATATCATTTATCATAAATTCAAGTATTTTTATATCTACATGTATATCTTTATTGTATATAGTATATATACCCATTTCCTTGGTTATTTTGTACTAACTCTCATTTTGCAGGAAAATCTAGAAGATGCAGATTCCTTGGCTCCCTTTCAAATATATTTTTTTTACTTTATGTTATGCAATGTAACAATCCAATGTAAACCTTGGAATAAGATTTACTTTTACTGCTTAGATTAGGCTGCATCTCATATAGTTTGATTTCAGTAATATCCTGATTCTATGATGCATATATCTCAAATTTCAAAATTCACCGTGGATGAACACGAATGGCACGTGCACCAACTCTTAGAGAGTTGATGAACTCGGTGGAATTCATATTTACGGCCCTAGTCGGAATATGGACGAGACCCAGATCCATCATCTTTCTACCAGTCATACTGAGCCTACACTCTTAGGCTATCTTGGAAATGCACCTCATATTTCCAATGTTTTCAAAATATTGTGAATTAATTCAAATAAACCCTGAATATATTCTTGGCCACAGTCAGAATATGTGAAGGATTTACTTTGGCTTAATCCATATTTTTCCAACAAATCTTTCAGAAAGCTGTTCAAAGTGCCTTCATTCATTCAAATCATCTGCATCATTCGTTTTTCTCATGATTTTCTCAAAAGATTTTCACTTCATGGAATCGATTTCTCAAGAAACTATGATGATATTCGAAGTTGGATTTTCCCAAAATCAAAGTTTTCCCATGATTTTCTCTGAAAATGTTATTTTCTTAAGATTCTTTTTAAAATGAATTTTTCATCTTTCTCAAGAATCCAAGTTGATTTTCCAACATTTCGAAAGACAAGATTCTCAGGAATTCAATTTCCTAAGTTTTGAATTTCTTTCTCCAAAGAATTTTCTATAAATTTTCTATCATTTCCTTAAGAAAATTCTCAAAGTCCGAGTTTTCCCGACAAATGTTTTCCTTTTCAAATGATCATCTTTTCTCAGAAATTCTTCCCATTTTCCTGAGATACTCATTTCTTCATAGTTTTCCAAGTCTTTATAAACTTTCTCAAAATTTTCCTGAGATTCTCATTTTTCTCAGTCTTTATAAACTTTCTCAAGATTTTCCCGTGATTCTCATTTAAACTTTCTCAAGATTTTCTTGGGATTCGCATTTCTGCCTGATTTTCCAAATCTTTATAAAATTTCTCGAGATTTTCAAACCTTCTTCGTCTGAGTTTTTCTGAGAGATTGATTTTCATCTTTTCCTGAGAAACGCTTTTCAACTCCAAATATTTTCTAATCATACATCATAATTTTCAATTTACATTTTTCAAAATTCTCATAGCACATGCCTGAATTCTCTGTGCATTTAGGATAGAACACAATTTTGGTAATTTCACTAAGCCAAGCACAATTTTGGTCCTTGGTTCGATTACCCCTGTTAAAGGCGGCAGGAATGATCGAACCTCGTAACGACAGGTCGAGCCCCATCCCATGGATTTTCCCGCAATTTTTAAAACAGAGGCGAGTATTTTAAAACAATTTCCAAAATCCGGTCAAGTTTGAATCGCGAAAGCATTTCCCTCTCTCTTCCGCAAGGAAGGGAAGACAGAAAAAATTTTGCGACGATAACAATATACAAAGCATGGATTTCTTGATGAGGAAAACCATGATGGGATTGGGAGAAACATCTCACCAGAATGAGGCAATTCTCTTTTGAGAAATATAAACAACGCTAGGTTGCATCAAAATAGATATTGAGCATTCATCTCATTTTTGGATAACTAGAAAATTTTGCCAATAAGATGAAATCGTAATTTATTCAAGTGTTTGAAAATGTGCACGCATGTGCGAAAGATGTTTCCTCTTTTTACCTAGAGTATTTCCTCCAAAATGAAGTTAACTTTCTGGATTTCAGAGTCAAATTCAAATTTCAAAGCTGTTGAGTTTCTTCAAGGAAGTTATCTATTTCCTTGATATGAATAGAGAAGAAATACTCTTAATTCATAAAAGCAAGTAGTGAAAAGATATTGATGAAAGGATTTCGCATAAGAAAAGATGATTTCTAGCAATTTTGGCAATTTGATATCCCGAGGCTTTTTCCATAATGATCTTTCTGGCACTCTTTTGAGACATTAAGCTTTCTTGGGTTTTTTCGGGGGAAGTTCATTACATCATCCTTCATTTTGGAGATGTCCTATCTTTTCTTTCTTTTTCGGAGAAGGGTACGTCACAAACTCCTTCATCTTGGAGAAGCTCTGATCCTTCTTTTTCTCAGGAACTATACTGGTGATATTGGCTCATTGGTTAAAAATCTCTAGGTGATAGCAGCAATCAAATATCTTTTAGGGTTTGTCGGGAGGCTCAGCGCAGTCGCTTTCATCTTGACGGTGATCTGAACATTTCCTAGAAGGATCCATCACAAACTCCTTCATCTCGGAGATGATCTTAATCTTCTTTGGCTCTCGGGGTCGAACTTGCATATTCGTCTTCAACTTGACAACAATTGAGAGATCCCCTTTGCGAATATTTGATTGTAACTTATATGAATGAGGAGATATGGATTGAGTGGATTCTTTTTAACGCTTAGGGTACTTCCACTGCCTGATTGCCAGAAAATCAACTTTAAACATGCACCATAGCTATGATCAATATCGATTCACTCCTGGCTTTTCAACATCATTGAATATTTCTTTGGCTAATCATACCAAGGATATTTCTTACATCCTCTTGGTTGACCAACAGAGAGAAGATTTGAATTTTACTCTTCTTCGCAAAAAAGCTTCACCCTTTTGAAAAGAATACTAGAGGTAATCCGAGGTGATTCTTTTGTGCAATAAAATATTAGAATCAACACATATTTTTAGCAAATTGGCAAAGTTTTTGAGAATCCTTGGTGAAATAACCACTCAATATGGATTTTGATAAGACCTAGGGCTGAAATTTTTATTTTTTTGGCAATTTTGATCAGTAAAACTGGATTTTACAAGACCAACTTAAAAAATGAGGTTAAGCAAGGAATTTTGGAAAAGGATCTTTGTAAAAGAGTTTGGTAGAAGAATTTGTTAAAGGACCAAATGTTGAACTGGAATTTGAGAAGGATTTTGATAAAAGGATTTTGGTAAAGGATTTTGGTTAAACTGGAATTTTGAAGGATGAATTTGAGAAAAAATGGAAATTTGAAGGATCCATTTTGAGGAAATTGGAAATTTGAAGGACTGGTGTAAAACTAGAATTTGAAGGACCAATTCATGAAAATTGGAATTTGGAAGGACCAATGTAAACATTTGAATTTTGAAGGACTAGTGTAAAACTGGAATTTTGAAGGGCCAATTTGAAAAATTGGAATTTGGAAAGACCAATGTAAACATTGGAATTTTGAAGGACTAGTGTAAACCGGAATTTTGAAGGACCAATTTATGAAATTGGAATTTTGGAAGGACCAATGTAAACATTGGAATTTTGAAGGACCAGTGTAAACTAGAATTTTGAAGGACCAATTTATGAAATTGGAATTTTGGAAGGACCAATGTAAACATTGAAATTTTGAAGGACCAGTGTAAACTGGAATTTTGATGGACCAATTTATGAAATTGGAATTTGGAAGGACCAATGTAAACATTGGAATTTTGAAGACCAGTGTAAACCAGAATTTTGAAGGACCAATTTATGAAATTGGAATTTTGGAAGGACCAATGTAAACATTGGAATTTTGAAGGACCAATTTATGAAATTGGAATTTTGGAAGGACCAATGTAAACATAGGAATTTCGAAGGACCAGTGTAAACTGGAATTTTGAAGGACCAATTTATGAAATTGGAATTTGGAAGGACCAATGTAAACATTGGAATTTTGAAGGACCAATTTATGAAATTGGAATTTTAGAAGGACCAATGTAAACATTGGAATTTTGAAGGACCAGTGTAAACTGGAATTTTGAAGGACCAATTTATGAAATTGGAATTTGGAAGGACCAATATAAACATTGGAATTTTGAAGGACCAGTGTTAAGTGGAATTTTGAAGGACCAATTTATGAAATTGGAATTTGGAAGGACCAATGTAAACATTGGAATTTTGAAGCACCAGTGTAAACCAGAATTTTGAAGGACCAATTTATGAAATTGGAATTTTGGAAGGACCAATGTAAACATTGGAACTTTGAAGAACCAGTGTAAACTGGAATTTTGAAAGACCAATGTAAACATTGGAATTTTGAAGGACCAGTGTAAACCAGAATTTTGAAGGACCAATGTAAACATTGGAATTTTGAAGGATGAGTGTAAACTGGAATTTTGAATGACCAATTTATGAAATTGGAATTTTGGAAGGACCATTGTAAAGATTGGAATTTTGAAGGACCATTGTAAAACTGGAATTTTTGAAGGATTTGGATGAAGGACTAGTGATGGACTGGGTTTAGAAGGATAAATGTGAGAATCGGTTTAGATGAAGGACCAATGCGAGAATTGGATTTGATGAAGGACCAGTGTTAAACTGGTTTTGGAAGGACCAACGTGAGAATTGGATTTGATGAAGGACCAGTGTTAGACTGTATTTGGAAGGACCAACGTGAGAATTGGATTTTGAAGGACCATTATAGAAGGTTGCACCGCTTCTATGAAGGGTTTCAGGATTATCCCTTATCCTGAACGGGAAACTCAGGTTTATCCCTTAACCTGAAGGGGAATGAAGGAATTTTAAAGAGAATAAACCTGAATTCGGATATTCAAGAAGTAGGAACATATAAAGGGGAAAACCCAAGTCAGAACCCGGATCTTCAATATAAAAGATAAAAGAGAAAATCGAGTTTGGACACTCAAATTTTCGAAGCAACGATTGGTACCAACATGAGCATTGGATCCTGAAGGAAGTCTAAGTCGGAACCTAGAACTTCAAACGAAAGATAAAAGGGAAAATCCGAGTCGGAACTCGGATCTTCAAGATAAAAGGTAAAAGAGAAAATTGAGTTTGAAAACTCAAATTTTCGATGCAACGATTTGTTCCAACATGAGCATTGGATCCAAAAGGAAGTCTGAGTTGGAACCCGAAACTTCAAACTAAAGATAAAAGGGAAAACCTCTGAGAAATTTAAATTGAGATTGGACCTTGAATTGAGAAAGGCCTTTGAGAAAATATAAGGAATTTGATTTTTTGACTTTTTTTTAAGAATAAGAGACTCGAATTCAAAATTGGATCCGGATATCAAATCTGGATCTAGGATTGGGTCAGATACGGACATTGAGCATGGATTTTAGTGAATCTGAGAAATGAATGGAAATTTGGTTAAAAATTGACCTGATTATTTAGAAGACGGAGGTCAGGGGCAAAAAGGGAATTTTTTGTTTTTTTTTTGGAAAAATTGGGGTGTTCACAATGCACTGGTGAAGGGTAGAAGGAACAACATTGGCATTGTGAATCCAAGTACGCCCTAGCAGATGATTGTATGTGGGTGGCACATTCACCACATGGAACAACACAGTATGCATTGAGTAGTTGATGAAGATCTCGAGGATGATCTTGCCCTTGGCATTCTGCCCATGGTTGTCAAAGTCGTAGATGGTTATAGGATCCGACACATACTTTTCTTCTTTTAGACCCAAGGCCTTAGCTGTCATCTTCGGATAGATATTGAGGCTGCTGCCTCCATCTATGAGCACATGAGGGACATTCATTCCCCTAGTCCGCACCACTATATAAAGAGCATTATTGTGAAAAGTATGAAGCTTTGGCAAATCCTCATCTGAGAAAGTTATTGGTGCGTTCGTCAAAATGACCCAGTCAGAAGGTCTGAACTGGGTGTGGAAGAATTGGCTTTAAAAAGCTTTATTTTTCAGGTTTTGCACCTTACCCTGAAAGGTTTTTGGGAAGAAAATGAAATCCTCAAGAAGAAAATAATCAGATAAAGGAAAAGGAGAGAATTTTGTGATGGGACTTTCGGATGAAGATCTCGACATGGTAAAAAAGAAGTTTTATGATTGAGACAAAGATAAGAAATTTTGAAAAAACACAAGCTTAGCCCTTAACCTGGATGGGACATTTTTGAAAAATACCTCGTGAGACGAGATTTAGGTAAAAATCTTTATTTTGAATGGATATACAAAGCATGGATTTCTTGATGAGGAAAACCATGATGGGACTGGGAGAAACATCTCACCAGAATGAGGCAATTCTCTTTTGAGAAATATAAACAACGCTGGGTTGCATCAAAATAGATATTGAGCATTTATCTCATTTTTGGATAACTAGAAAATTTTGCCAATAAGATGAAATCGTAATTTATTCAAGTGTTTGAAAATGTGCACGCATGTGCGAAAGATGTTTCCTCTTTTTACCTAGAGTATTTCCTCCAAAATGAAGTTAACTTTCTGGATTTCAGAGTCAAATTCAAATTTCAAAGTTGTTAAGTTTATTCAAGGAAGTTATCTATTTCTTTGATATGAATAGAGAAGAAATACTCTTAATTTCATAAAAGCAAGTAGTGAAAAGATATTGATGAAAGGATTTCGCATAAGAAAAGATGATTTCTAGCAATTTTGGCAATTTGATATCCGGAGGCCTTTTCCATAATGATCTTTCTGGCACTCTTTTGAGACATTAAGATTTCTTGGGTTTTTCGGGCTAGTTCATTACATCATCCTTCATTTTGGAGATGTCCTGTCTTTTCTTTCTTTTTCGGGGAAGGGTACGTCACAAACTCCTTCATCTTGGAGATGCTGTGATCCTTCTTTTTCTTAGGAACTATACTAGTGATATTGGCTCATTGGTTAAAAATCTCTAGGTGATAGCAGCAATCAAATATCTTTTAGGGTTTGTCGGGAGGCTCAGCGCAGTCGCCTTTATCTTGACGGTGATCTGAACGTTACCTGGAAGGATCCATCACAAACTCCTTCATCTCGGAGATGATTTGAAGCTTCTTTGGCTCTGGGGGTCGAAATTGCATATTCGTCTTCAACTTGACAGCAATTGAGAGATCCCCTTTGCGGATTTTTTATTGTAACTTATATGAATGAGGAGATATGGATTGAGTGGATTCTTTTTAACGCTTAGGGTACTTCCACTGCTTGATTGCCAGAAAATCAACTTTAAACATGCGCCATAGCTATGATCAATATCGATTCACTCCTGGCTTTTCAACATCATTGAATATTTCTTTCGCTAATCATACCAAGGATATTTCTTACATCCTCTTGGTTGACCAACAGAGAGAAGATTTGAATTTTACTCTTCTTCGCAAAAAAGCTTCACCCTTTTGAAAAGAATACTAGAGGTAATCTGAGGTGATTCTTTTGTGCAATAAAATATTAGAATCAACATATATTTTTAGTAAATTGGCAAAGTTTTTGAGAATCCTTGGTGAAATAACCACTCAATATGGATTTTGATAAGACCTAGGGCTGAAATTTTTAATTTTTTGGCAATTTTGATCAGTAAAACTGGATTTTACAAGACCAACTTAAAAAATGAGGTTAAGCAAGGAATTTTGGAAAAGGATCTTGGTAAAAGAATTTGGTAGAAGAATTTACTAAAGGACCAAATGTTGAACTGGAATTTGAGAAGGATTTTGATAAAAGAATTTTCGGCAAAAGAATTTTGGTAAAGGATTTTGGTTAAACTGGAATTTTGAAGGATGAATTTGGGAAAAAATGGAAATTTGAAGGATCCATTTTGAGGAAATTGGAAATTTGAAGGACTAGTGTAAAACTAGAATTTAAAGGACCAATTCATGAAAATTGGAATTTGGAAGGACCAATGTAAACATTGGAATTTTGAAGGACTAGTGTAAAGTTGGAATTTTGAAGGGCCAATTTGAAAAATTGGAATTTGGAAAGACCTATGTAAACATTGGAATTTTGAAGGACCAGTGTAAACCAAAATTTTGAAGGACCAATTTATGAAATTGGAATTTTGGAAGGACCAATGTAAACATTGGAATTTTGAAGGACCAGTGTAAACTGGAATTTTGAAGGACCAATTTATGAAATTGGAATTTGGAAGGACCAATGTAAACATTGGAATTTTGAAGGACCAGTGTAAAGTGGAATTTTGAAGGACCAATTTATGAAATTGGAATTTGGAAGGACCAATGTAAACATTGGAATTTTGAAGGACCAGTGTAAACCAGAATTTTGAAGGACCAATTTATGAAATTGGAATTTTGGAAGGACCAATGTAAACATTGGAACTTTGAAGAACCAGTGTAAACTGGAATTTTGAAGGACCAATGTAAACATTGGAATTTTGAAGGACCAGTGTAAACCGGAATTTTGAAGGACCAATTTATGAAATTGGAATTTTGGAAGGACCAATGTAAACATTGGAATTTTGAAGGACGAGTGTAAACTGGAATTTTCAATGACCAATTTATGAAATTGGAATTTTGGAAGGACCAATGTAAAGATTGGAATTTTGAAGGACCATTGTAAAACTGGAATTTTTGAAGGATTTGGATGAAGGACTAGTGATGGACTGGGTTTAGAAGGATAAATGTGAGAATCGGTTTAGATGAAGGACCAATGCGAGAATTGGATTTGATGAAGGACCAGTGTTAAACTGGTTTTGGAAGGACCAACGTGAGAATTGGATTTGATGAAGGACCAGTGTTAGACTGTATTTGGAAGGACCAACGTGAGAATTGGATTTTGAAGGACCATTATAGAAGGTTGCACCGCTTCTATGAAGGGTTTCAGGATTATCCCTTATCCTGAACGGGAAACTCAGGTTTATCCCTTAACCTGAAGGGGAATGAAGGAATTTTAAAGAGAATAAACCTGAATTCGGATATTCAAGAAGTAGGAACATATAAAGGGGAAAACCCGAGTCAGAACCCGGATCTTCAATATAAAAGATAAAAGAGAAAATCGAGTTTGGACACTCAAATTTTCGAAGCAACGATTGGTACCAACATGAGCATTGGATCCTGAAGGAAATCTAAGTCGGAACCTAGAACTTCAAACGAAAGATAAAAGGGAAAATCCGAGTCGGAACTCGGATCTTCAAGATAAAAGGTAAAAGAGAAAATTGAGTTTGAAAACTCAAATTTTCGATGCAACAATTTGTTCCAACACGAGCATTGGATCCAAAAGGAAGTCTGAGTTGGAACCCGAAACTTCAAACGAAAGATAAAAGGGAAAACCTCTGAGAAATTTAAATTGAGATTGGACCTTGAATTGAGAAAAGCCTTTGAGAAAATATAAGGAATTTGATTTTTTGAGTTTTTTTTAAGAATAAGAGACTCGAATTCAAAATTGGATTCGGATATCAAATCTGGATCTAGGATTGGGTCAGATACGGACATTGAGCATGGATTTTAGTGAATCTGAGAAATGAATGGAAATTTGGTTAAAAATTGACCTGATTATTTAGAAGACGGAGGTCAGGGGCAAAAAGGGAATTTTTTGTTTTTTTTTGGAAAAATTGGGGTGTTCACAATGCACTGGTGAAGGGTAGAAGGAACAACATTGGCATTGTGAATCCAAGTACGCCCTAGCAGATGAGTGTATGTGGGCGGCACATTCACCACATGGAACAACACAGTATGCATTGAGTAGTTGATGAAGATCTCGAGGATGATCTTGCCCTTGGCATTCTGCCCATGGTTGTCAAAGTCGTAGATGGTTATAGGGTCCGACACATACTCTTCTTCTTTTAGACCCAAGGCCTTAGCTGTCATCTTCGGACAGATATTGAGGCTGCTGCCTCCATCTATGAGCACATGAGGGACATTCATTCCCCTAGTCCACACCACTATATAAAGAGCATTATTGTGAAAAGTATGAAGCTTTGGCAAATCCTCATCTGAGAAAGTTATTGGTGCGTTCGTTAAAATGACCCAGTCAGAAGGTCTGAACTGGGTGTGGAAGAATTGACTTTAAAAAGCTTTATTTTTCATGTTTTGCACCTTACCCTGAAAGGTTTTTGGGAAGAAAATGAAATCCTCAAGAAGAAAATAATCAGATAAAGGAAAAGGAGAGAATTTTGTGATGGGACTTTCGGATGAAGATCTCAACATGGTAAAAAAGAAGTTTTATGATTGAGACAAAGATAAGAAATTTTGAAAAAACACAGGCTTAGCCCGTAACCTGGATGGGACATTTTTGAAAAATACCTCGTGAGACGAGGTTTAGGTAAAAATCTTTATTTTGAATGGATATACAAAGCATGGATTTCTTGATGAGGAAAACCATGATGGGACTGGGAGAAACATCTCACCAGAATGAGGCAATTCTCTTTTGAGAAATATAAACAACGCTGGGTTGCATCAAAATAGATATTGAGCATTTATCTCATTTTTGGATAACTAGAAAATTTTGCCAATAAGATGAAATCGTAATTTATTCAAGTGTTTGAAAATGTGCACGCATGTGCGAAAGATGTTTCCTCTTTTTACCTAGAGTATTTCCTCCAAAATGCAGTTAACTTTCTGGATTTCAGAGTCAAATTCAAATTTCAAAGCTGTTATGTTTTTCAAGGAAGTTATCTATTTCCTTGATATGAATAGAGAAGAAATACTCTTAATTTCATAAAATCAAGTAGTGAAAAGATATTGATGAAAGGATTTCGCATAAGAAAAGATGATTTCTAGCAATTTTGGCAATTTGATATCCGGAGGCCTTTTCCATAATGATCTTTCTGGCACTCTTTTGAGACATTAAGCTTTTTTGGGTTTTTCGGGGGAAGTTCATTACATCATCCTTCATTTTGGAGATGTCCTGTCTTTTCTTTCTTTTTCGGGGAAGGGTACGTCACAAACTCCTTCATCTTGGAGATGCTCTGATCCTTCTTTTTCTTAGGAACTATACTTGTGATATTGGCTCATTGGTTAAAAATCTCTAGGTGATAGCAGCAACCAAATATCTTTTAGGGTTTGTCGGGAGGCTCAGCGCAGTCGCCTTTATCTTGACGGTGATCTGAATGTTGCCTGGAAGGATCCATCACAAACTCCTTCATCTCGGAGATGATCCGAATCTTCTTTGGCTCTGGGGGTCGAAATTGCATATTCGTCTTCAACTTGACAGCAATTGAGAGATCCCCTTTGCGGATTTTTTATTGTAACTTATATGAATGAGGAGATATGGATTGAGTGGATTCTTTTTAACGCTTAGGGTACTTCCACTGCTTGATTGCCAGAAAATCAACTTTAAACATGCGCCATAGCTATGATCAATATCGATTCACTCCTGGCTTTTCAACATCATTGAATATTTCTTTCGCTAATCATACCAAGGATATTTCTTACATCCTCTTGGTTGACCAACAGAGAGAAGATTTGAATTTTACTCTTCTTCGCAAAAAAGCTTCACCCTTTTGAAAAGAATACTAGAGGTAATCTGAGGTGATTCTTTTGTGCAATAAAATATTAGAATCAACACATATTTTTAGCAAATTGGCAAAGTTTTTGAGAATCCTTGGTGAAATAACCACTCAATATGGATTTTGATAAGACCTAAGGCTGAAATTTTTAATTTTTTGGCAATTTTGATCAGTAAAACTCGATTTTACAAGACCAACTTAAAAAATGAGGTTAAGCAAGGAATTTTGAAAAAGGATCTTGGTAAAAGAATTTGGTAGAAGAATTTACTAAAGGACCAAATGTTGAACTGGAATTTGAGAAGGATTTTGATAAAAGAATTTTCGGCAAAAGAATTTTGGTAAAGGATTTTGGTTAAACTGGAATTTTGAAGGATGAATTTGAGAAAAAATGGAAATTTGAAGGATCCATTTTGAGGAAATTGGAAATTTGAAGGACTAGTGTAAAACTAGAATTTGAAGGACCAATTCATGAAAATTGGAATTTGGAAGGACCAATGTAAACATTGGAATTTTGAAGGACTAGTGTAAAGCTGGAATTTTGAAGGGCCAATTTGAAAAATTGGAATTTGGAAAGACCTATGTAAACATTGGAATTTTGAAGGACCAGTGTAAACCGGAATTTTGAATGACCAATTTATGAAATTGGAATTTTGGAAGGACCAATGTAAACATTGGAATTTTGAAGGACCAGTGTAAACTAGAATTTTGAAAGACCAATTTATAAAATTGGAATTTTGGAAGGACCAATGTAAACATTAAAATTTTGAAGGACCAGTGTAAACTGGAATTTTGATGGACCAATTTATGAAATTGGAATTTGGAAGGACCAATGTAAACATTGGAATTTTGCAGACCAGTGTAAACCAGAATTTTGAAGGACCAATTTATGAAATTGGAATTTTGGAAGGACCAATGTAAACATTGGAATTTTGAAGGACCAATTTATGAAATTGGAATTTTGTAAGGACCAATGTAAACATTGGAATTTTGAAGGACCAGTGTAAACTGGAATTTTGAAGGACCAATTTATGAAATTGGAATTTGGAAGGACCAGTGTGAAGTGGAATTTTGAAGGACCAATTTATGAAATTGGAATTTGGAAGAACCAATGTAAACATTGGAATTTTGAAGGACCAGTGTAAACCAGAATTTTGAAGGACCAATTTATGAAATTGGAATTTTGGAAGGACCAATGTAAACATTAGAATTTTGAAGAACCAGTGTAAACTGGAATTTTGAAGGACCAATGTAAACATTGAAATTTTTAAGGACCAGTGTAAACCGGAATTTTGAAGGACCAATTTATGAAATTGGAATTTTGGAAGGACCAATGTAAACATTGGAATTTTGAAGGACCAGTGTAAACCGGAATTTTGAAGGACCAATTTATGAAATTGGAATTTTGGAAGGAGCAATGTAAACATTTGAATTTTAAAGGACGAGTGTAAAACTGGAATTTTGAATGACCAATTTATGAAATTGGAATTTTGGAAGGACCAATGTAAAGATTGGAATTTTGAAGGACCATTGTAAAACTGGAATTTTTGAAGGATTTGGATGAAGGACTAGTGATGGACTGGGTTTAGAAGGATAAATGTGAGAATCGGTTTAGATGAAGGACCAATGCGAGAATTGGATTTGATGAAGGACCAGTGTTAAACTGGTTTTGGAAGGACCAACGTGAGAATTGGATTTGATGAAGGACCAGTGTTAGACTGTATTTGGAAGGACCAACGTGAGAATTGGATTTTGAAGGACCATTATAGAAGGTTGCACCGCTTCTATGAAGGGTTTCAGGATTATCCCTTATCCTGAACGGGAAACTCAGGTTTATCCCTTAACCTGAAGGGGAATGAAGGAATTTTAAAGAGAATAAACCTGAATTCGGATATTCAAGAAGTAGGAACATATAAAGGGGAAAACCCGAGTCAGAACCCGGATCTTCAATATAAAAGATAAAAGAGAAAATCGAGTTTGGACACTCAAATTTTCGAAGCAACGATTGGTACCAACATGAGCATTGGATCCTGAAGGAAATCTAAGTCGGAACCTAGAACTTCA
The DNA here is from genome assembly GCF_984573655.1 of Nuphar pumila. Taxonomy (NCBI): domain Eukaryota; kingdom Viridiplantae; phylum Streptophyta; class Magnoliopsida; order Nymphaeales; family Nymphaeaceae; genus Nuphar; species Nuphar pumila. The sequence goes on along the minus strand of NC_143256.1, from coordinate 31,044,240 downwards.
AACGAAAGATAAAAGGGAAAATCCGAGTCGGAACTCGGATCTTCAAGATAAAAGGTAAAAGAGAAAATTGAGTTTGAAAACTCAAATTTTCGATGCAACAATTTGTTCCAACACGAGCATTGGATCCAAAAGGAAGTCTGAGTTGGAACCCGAAACTTCAAACGAAAGATAAAAGGGAAAACCTCTGAGAAATTTAAATTGAGATTGGACCTTGAATTGAGAAAAGCCTTTGAGAAAATATAAGGAATTTGATTTTTTGAGTTTTTTTTAAGAATAAGAGACTCGAATTCAAAATTGGATTCGGATATCAAATCTGGATCTAGGATTGGGTCAGATACGGACATTGAGCATGGATTTTAGTGAATCTGAGAAATGAATGGAAATTTGGTTAAAAATTGACCTGATTATTTAGAAGACGGAGGTCAGGGGCAAAAAGGGAATTTTTTGTTTTTTTTTGGAAAAATTGGGGTGTTCACAATGCACTGGTGAAGGGTAGAAGGAACAACATTGGCATTGTGAATCCAAGTACGCCCTAGCAGATGAGTGTATGTGGGCGGCACATTCACCACATGGAACAACACAGTATGCATTGAGTAGTTGATGAAGATCTCGAGGATGATCTTGCCCTTGGCATTCTGCCCATGGTTGTCAAAGTCGTAGATGGTTATAGGGTCCGACACATACTCTTCTTCTTTTAGACCCAAGGCCTTAGCTGTCATCTTCGGACAGATATTGAGGCTGCTGCCTCCATCTATGAGCACATGAGGGACATTCATTCCCCTAGTCCACACCACTATATAAAGAGCATTATTGTGAAAAGTATGAAGCTTTGGCAAATCCTCATCTGAGAAAGTTATTGGTGCGTTCGTTAAAATGACCCAGTCAGAAGGTCTGAACTGGGTGTGGAAGAATTGACTTTAAAAAGCTTTATTTTTCATGTTTTGCACCTTACCCTGAAAGGTTTTTGGGAAGAAAATGAAATCCTCAAGAAGAAAATAATCAGATAAAGGAAAAGGAGAGAATTTTGTGATGGGACTTTCGGATGAAGATCTCAACATGGTAAAAAAGAAGTTTTATGATTGAGACAAAGATAAGAAATTTTGAAAAAACACAGGCTTAGCCCGTAACCTGGATGGGACATTTTTGAAAAATACCTCGTGAGACGAGGTTTAGGTAAAAATCTTTATTTTGAATGGATATACAAAGCATGGATTTCTTGATGAGGAAAACCATGATGGGACTGGGAGAAACATCTCACCAGAATGAGGCAATTCTCTTTTGAGAAATATAAACAACGCTGGGTTGCATCAAAATAGATATTGAGCATTTATCTCATTTTTGGATAACTAGAAAATTTTGCCAATAAGATGAAATCGTAATTTATTCAAGTGTTTGAAAATGTGCACGCATGTGCGAAAGATGTTTCCTCTTTTTACCTAGAGTATTTCCTCCAAAATGCAGTTAACTTTCTGGATTTCAGAGTCAAATTCAAATTTCAAAGCTGTTATGTTTTTCAAGGAAGTTATCTATTTCCTTGATATGAATAGAGAAGAAATACTCTTAATTTCATAAAATCAAGTAGTGAAAAGATATTGATGAAAGGATTTCGCATAAGAAAAGATGATTTCTAGCAATTTTGGCAATTTGATATCCGGAGGCCTTTTCCATAATGATCTTTCTGGCACTCTTTTGAGACATTAAGCTTTTTTGGGTTTTTCGGGGGAAGTTCATTACATCATCCTTCATTTTGGAGATGTCCTGTCTTTTCTTTCTTTTTCGGGGAAGGGTACGTCACAAACTCCTTCATCTTGGAGATGCTCTGATCCTTCTTTTTCTTAGGAACTATACTTGTGATATTGGCTCATTGGTTAAAAATCTCTAGGTGATAGCAGCAACCAAATATCTTTTAGGGTTTGTCGGGAGGCTCAGCGCAGTCGCCTTTATCTTGACGGTGATCTGAATGTTGCCTGGAAGGATCCATCACAAACTCCTTCATCTCGGAGATGATCCGAATCTTCTTTGGCTCTGGGGGTCGAAATTGCATATTCGTCTTCAACTTGACAGCAATTGAGAGATCCCCTTTGCGGATTTTTTATTGTAACTTATATGAATGAGGAGATATGGATTGAGTGGATTCTTTTTAACGCTTAGGGTACTTCCACTGCTTGATTGCCAGAAAATCAACTTTAAACATGCGCCATAGCTATGATCAATATCGATTCACTCCTGGCTTTTCAACATCATTGAATATTTCTTTCGCTAATCATACCAAGGATATTTCTTACATCCTCTTGGTTGACCAACAGAGAGAAGATTTGAATTTTACTCTTCTTCGCAAAAAAGCTTCACCCTTTTGAAAAGAATACTAGAGGTAATCTGAGGTGATTCTTTTGTGCAATAAAATATTAGAATCAACACATATTTTTAGCAAATTGGCAAAGTTTTTGAGAATCCTTGGTGAAATAACCACTCAATATGGATTTTGATAAGACCTAAGGCTGAAATTTTTAATTTTTTGGCAATTTTGATCAGTAAAACTCGATTTTACAAGACCAACTTAAAAAATGAGGTTAAGCAAGGAATTTTGAAAAAGGATCTTGGTAAAAGAATTTGGTAGAAGAATTTACTAAAGGACCAAATGTTGAACTGGAATTTGAGAAGGATTTTGATAAAAGAATTTTCGGCAAAAGAATTTTGGTAAAGGATTTTGGTTAAACTGGAATTTTGAAGGATGAATTTGAGAAAAAATGGAAATTTGAAGGATCCATTTTGAGGAAATTGGAAATTTGAAGGACTAGTGTAAAACTAGAATTTGAAGGACCAATTCATGAAAATTGGAATTTGGAAGGACCAATGTAAACATTGGAATTTTGAAGGACTAGTGTAAAGCTGGAATTTTGAAGGGCCAATTTGAAAAATTGGAATTTGGAAAGACCTATGTAAACATTGGAATTTTGAAGGACCAGTGTAAACCGGAATTTTGAATGACCAATTTATGAAATTGGAATTTTGGAAGGACCAATGTAAACATTGGAATTTTGAAGGACCAGTGTAAACTAGAATTTTGAAAGACCAATTTATAAAATTGGAATTTTGGAAGGACCAATGTAAACATTAAAATTTTGAAGGACCAGTGTAAACTGGAATTTTGATGGACCAATTTATGAAATTGGAATTTGGAAGGACCAATGTAAACATTGGAATTTTGCAGACCAGTGTAAACCAGAATTTTGAAGGACCAATTTATGAAATTGGAATTTTGGAAGGACCAATGTAAACATTGGAATTTTGAAGGACCAATTTATGAAATTGGAATTTTGTAAGGACCAATGTAAACATTGGAATTTTGAAGGACCAGTGTAAACTGGAATTTTGAAGGACCAATTTATGAAATTGGAATTTGGAAGGACCAGTGTGAAGTGGAATTTTGAAGGACCAATTTATGAAATTGGAATTTGGAAGAACCAATGTAAACATTGGAATTTTGAAGGACCAGTGTAAACCAGAATTTTGAAGGACCAATTTATGAAATTGGAATTTTGGAAGGACCAATGTAAACATTAGAATTTTGAAGAACCAGTGTAAACTGGAATTTTGAAGGACCAATGTAAACATTGAAATTTTTAAGGACCAGTGTAAACCGGAATTTTGAAGGACCAATTTATGAAATTGGAATTTTGGAAGGACCAATGTAAACATTGGAATTTTGAAGGACCAGTGTAAACCGGAATTTTGAAGGACCAATTTATGAAATTGGAATTTTGGAAGGAGCAATGTAAACATTTGAATTTTAAAGGACGAGTGTAAAACTGGAATTTTGAATGACCAATTTATGAAATTGGAATTTTGGAAGGACCAATGTAAAGATTGGAATTTTGAAGGACCATTGTAAAACTGGAATTTTTGAAGGATTTGGATGAAGGACTAGTGATGGACTGGGTTTAGAAGGATAAATGTGAGAATCGGTTTAGATGAAGGACCAATGCGAGAATTGGATTTGATGAAGGACCAGTGTTAAACTGGTTTTGGAAGGACCAACGTGAGAATTGGATTTGATGAAGGACCAGTGTTAGACTGTATTTGGAAGGACCAACGTGAGAATTGGATTTTGAAGGACCATTATAGAAGGTTGCACCGCTTCTATGAAGGGTTTCAGGATTATCCCTTATCCTGAACGGGAAACTCAGGTTTATCCCTTAACCTGAAGGGGAATGAAGGAATTTTAAAGAGAATAAACCTGAATTCGGATATTCAAGAAGTAGGAACATATAAAGGGGAAAACCCGAGTCAGAACCCGGATCTTCAATATAAAAGATAAAAGAGAAAATCGAGTTTGGACACTCAAATTTTCGAAGCAACGATTGGTACCAACATGAGCATTGGATCCTGAAGGAAATCTAAGTCGGAACCTAGAACTTCAAACGAAAGATAAAAGGGAAAATCCGAGTCGGAACTCGGATCTTCAAGATAAAAGGTAAAAGAGAAAATTGAGTTTGAAAACTCAAATTTTCGATGCAACAATTTGTTCCAACACGAGCATTGGATCCAAAAGGAAGTCTGAGTTGGAACCCGAAACTTCAAACGAAAGATAAAAGGGAAAACCTCTGAGAAATTTAAATTGAGATTGGACCTTGAATTGAGAAAAGCCTTTGAGAAAATATAAGGAATTTGATTTTTTGAGTTTTTTTTAAGAATAAGAGACTCGAATTCAAAATTGGATTCGGATATCAAATCTGGATCTAGGATTGGGTCAGATACGGACATTGAGCATGGATTTTAGTGAATCTGAGAAATGAATGGAAATTTGGTTAAAAATTGACCTGATTATTTAGAAGACGGAGGTCAGGGGCAAAAAGGGAATTTTTTGTTTTTTTTTGGAAAAATTGGGGTGTTCACAATGCACTGGTGAAGGGTAGAAGGAACAACATTGGCATTGTGAATCCAAGTACGCCCTAGCAGATGAGTGTATGTGGGCGGCACATTCACCACATGGAACAACACAGTATGCATTGAGTAGTTGATGAAGATCTCGAGGATGATCTTGCCCTTGGCATTCTGCCCATGGTTGTCAAAGTCGTAGATGGTTATAGGGTCCGACACATACTCTTCTTCTTTTAGACCCAAGGCCTTAGCTGTCATCTTCGGACAGATATTGAGGCTGCTGCCTCCATCTATGAGCACATGAGGGACATTCATTCCCCTAGTCCACACCACTATATAAAGAGCATTATTGTGAAAAGTATGAAGCTTTGGCAAATCCTCATCTGAGAAAGTTATTGGTGCGTTCGTTAAAATGACCCAGTCAGAAGGTCTGAACTGGGTGTGGAAGAATTGACTTTAAAAAGCTTTATTTTTCATGTTTTGCACCTTACCCTGAAAGGTTTTTGGGAAGAAAATGAAATCCTCAAGAAGAAAATAATCAGATAAAGGAAAAGGAGAGAATTTTGTGATGGGACTTTCGGATGAAGATCTCAACATGGTAAAAAAGAAGTTTTATGATTGAGACAAAGATAAGAAATTTTGAAAAAACACAGGCTTAGCCCGTAACCTGGATGGGACATTTTTGAAAAATACCTCGTGAGACGAGGTTTAGGTAAAAATCTTTATTTTGAATGGATATACAAAGCATGGATTTCTTGATGAGGAAAACCATGATGGGACTGGGAGAAACATCTCACCAGAATGAGGCAATTCTCTTTTGAGAAATATAAACAACGCTGGGTTGCATCAAAATAGATATTGAGCATTTATCTCATTTTTGGATAACTAGAAAATTTTGCCAATAAGATGAAATCGTAATTTATTCAAGTGTTTGAAAATGTGCACGCATGTGCGAAAGATGTTTCCTCTTTTTACCTAGAGTATTTCCTCCAAAATGCAGTTAACTTTCTGGATTTCAGAGTCAAATTCAAATTTCAAAGCTGTTATGTTTTTCAAGGAAGTTATCTATTTCCTTGATATGAATAGAGAAGAAATACTCTTAATTTCATAAAATCAAGTAGTGAAAAGATATTGATGAAAGGATTTCGCATAAGAAAAGATGATTTCTAGCAATTTTGGCAATTTGATATCCGGAGGCCTTTTCCATAATGATCTTTCTGGCACTCTTTTGAGACATTAAGCTTTTTTGGGTTTTTCGGGGGAAGTTCATTACATCATCCTTCATTTTGGAGATGTCCTGTCTTTTCTTTCTTTTTCGGGGAAGGGTACGTCACAAACTCCTTCATCTTGGAGATGCTCTGATCCTTCTTTTTCTTAGGAACTATACTTGTGATATTGGCTCATTGGTTAAAAATCTCTAGGTGATAGCAGCAACCAAATATCTTTTAGGGTTTGTCGGGAGGCTCAGCGCAGTCGCCTTTATCTTGACGGTGATCTGAATGTTGCCTGGAAGGATCCATCACAAACTCCTTCATCTCGGAGATGATCCGAATCTTCTTTGGCTCTGGGGGTCGAAATTGCATATTCGTCTTCAACTTGACAGCAATTGAGAGATCCCCTTTGCGGATTTTTTATTGTAACTTATATGAATGAGGAGATATGGATTGAGTGGATTCTTTTTAACGCTTAGGGTACTTCCACTGCTTGATTGCCAGAAAATCAACTTTAAACATGCGCCATAGCTATGATCAATATCGATTCACTCCTGGCTTTTCAACATCATTGAATATTTCTTTCGCTAATCATACCAAGGATATTTCTTACATCCTCTTGGTTGACCAACAGAGAGAAGATTTGAATTTTACTCTTCTTCGCAAAAAAGCTTCACCCTTTTGAAAAGAATACTAGAGGTAATCTGAGGTGATTCTTTTGTGCAATAAAATATTAGAATCAACACATATTTTTAGCAAATTGGCAAAGTTTTTGAGAATCCTTGGTGAAATAACCACTCAATATGGATTTTGATAAGACCTAAGGCTGAAATTTTTAATTTTTTGGCAATTTTGATCAGTAAAACTCGATTTTACAAGACCAACTTAAAAAATGAGGTTAAGCAAGGAATTTTGAAAAAGGATCTTGGTAAAAGAATTTGGTAGAAGAATTTACTAAAGGACCAAATGTTGAACTGGAATTTGAGAAGGATTTTGATAAAAGAATTTTCGGCAAAAGAATTTTGGTAAAGGATTTTGGTTAAACTGGAATTTTGAAGGATGAATTTGAGAAAAAATGGAAATTTGAAGGATCCATTTTGAGGAAATTGGAAATTTGAAGGACTAGTGTAAAACTAGAATTTGAAGGACCAATTCATGAAAATTGGAATTTGGAAGGACCAATGTAAACATTGGAATTTTGAAGGACTAGTGTAAAGCTGGAATTTTGAAGGGCCAATTTGAAAAATTGGAATTTGGAAAGACCTATGTAAACATTGGAATTTTGAAGGACCAGTGTAAACCGGAATTTTGAATGACCAATTTACGAAATTGGAATTTTGGAAGGACCAATGTAAACATTGGAATTTTGAAGGACCAGTGTAAACTAGAATTTTGAAAGACCAATTTATAAAATTGGAATTTTGGAAGGACCAATGTAAACATTAAAATTTTGAAGGACCAGTGTAAACTGGAATTTTGATGGACCAATTTATGAAATTGGAATTTGGAAGGACCAATGTAAACATTGGAATTTTGCAGACCAGTGTAAACCAGAATTTTGAAGGACCAATTTATGAAATTGGAATTTTGGAAGGACCAATGTAAACATTGGAATTTTGAAGGACCAATTTATGAAATTGGAATTTTGTAAGGACCAATGTAAACATTGGAATTTTGAAGGACCAGTGTAAACTGGAATTTTGAAGGACCAATTTATGAAATTGGAATTTGGAAGGACCAGTGTGAAGTGGAATTTTGAAGGACCAATTTATGAAATTGGAATTTGGAAGAACCAATGTAAACATTGGAATTTTGAAGGACCAGTGTAAACCAGAATTTTGAAGGACCAATTTATGAAATTGGAATTTTGGAAGGACCAATGTAAACATTAGAATTTTGAAGAACCAGTGTAAACTGGAATTTTGAAGGACCAATGTAAACATTGAAATTTTTAAGGACCAGTGTAAACCGGAATTTTGAAGGACCAATTTATGAAATTGGAATTTTGGAAGGACCAATGTAAACATTGGAATTTTGAAGGACCAGTGTAAACCGGAATTTTGAAGGACCAATTTATGAAATTGGAATTTTGGAAGGAGCAATGTAAACATTGGAATTTTAAAGAACCAGTGTAAAACTGGAATTTTGAATGACCAATTTATGAAATTGGAATTTTGGAAGGACCAATGTAAACATTGGAATTTTGAAGGACCAGTGTAAAACCGGATTTTTTGAAGGATTTGGATGAAGGACTAGTGATGGACTGGGTTTAGAAGGATAAATGTGAGAATTTGTTTAGATGAAGGACCAATGCGAGAATTGGATTTGATGAAGGACCAGTGTTAAACTGGTTTTGGAAGGACCAACGTGAAAATTGGATTTGATGAAGGACCAGTGTTAGACTGTATTTGGAAGGACCAACGTGAGAATTGGATTTTGAAGGACCAATATAGAAGGTTGCATCGCTTCTATGAAGGGTTCCAGGATTATCCCTTATCCTGAACAGGAAACTCAGGTTTATCCCTTAACCTGAAGGGGAATGAAGGAATTTTAAAGAGAATAAACCTGAATTCGGATATTCAAGAAGTAGGAACATATAAAGGGGAAAACCCGAGTCGGAACCCGGATCTTCAAGATAAAAGATAAAATAGAAAATCGAGTTTGGACACTCGAATTTTCGAAGCAACGATTGGTACCAACATGAGCATTGGATCCAAAAGGAAGTCCGAGTCGGAACCTAGAACTTCAAATGAAAGATAAAAGGGAAAATCCTAGTCGTAACTCGAATCTTCAAGATAAAAGGTAAAAGAGAAAATTGAGTTTGAAAACTCGAATTTTTGATGCAACGATTTGTTCCAACACGAGCATTGGATCCAAAAGGAAGTTCGAGTCGGAACCCGAAACTTCAAACGAAAGATAAGAGCGAAAACCCGAGTCAGAACTCGGATCTTCAAGATAAAAGGTAAAAGAGAAAATTGAGTTTGAAAACTCAAATTTTCGATGCAACGATTGGTTCCAACACGAGCATTGGATCCAAAAGGAAGTCCGAGTCGGAACTCGGAACTTCAAATGAAAAAAGGAAGACCCAAGTTGGAACCCGAATCTTAAAAGGAAAAACTCAAGTTTTGGAACTCGAATTTTTAATGGAAACGATTGGTCTAATGCGAGCATTAGAACCAAAGGGAAGCCCGAGTCAAAACTCGCAACTTCAAAAGAAAAGATAAAAGGAAGACCCGAGTCGGAACCTGAATCTTTAAAAGATAATCTGAGTTTTGGAACTCAAATTTTTAAAGGAAACGATTGGTCTAATGCGAGCATTAGAACCAAAGGAAAGCTCGAGTCAGAACTCAAAACTTCAAAAGAAAGGATAAAAGGAAGACCCGAATCGAAACCCAAATATTTAAAAGGAGAAGATAAAAGATAAAAGAAAATGATTGGTCCAATCAGAACCAATGGGAAGCCCGAGTCAGAACTCGAAACTTCAAAAGAAAAGATAAAAGGAAGACCCGAGTCGGAACCCGAATCTTTAAAAGGAAAAGATAAAAGATAAAAGAAAACGATTGGTCCAATGCGAGCATCAGAACCAAAGGGAAGCCCGAGTCGGAACTCAAAACTTCAAAAGAAAAGATAAAAAGGAAGATTCCAGTCGGAACCCAAATCTTTCAAAGGAAAGGATAAAAGAAAATTAAGAATTGATGAAATTTATAGAAATTATGGAAGATGATTCAGGTTTATCCATTAACCTGAAAGGGAAATAGAATAGATTGACAAATTTGACAAAATTGATAAAAAGGTTGATAAAGAATTAAAAGAATTGATAACAAAATGATAAAGAATCAATAAAATTGATAAAATTGATAAAGAATAAGGATGAATAAAGCAGTGATAAAGAATGACGAAGATCTAGATAAAAGAATGGTAAAGCTTGGTAGAAAAGTTGAAGATACTTGGAAGATGATGAAAAGACTTCAGGATTATCCCTGATCCTGAAGGAAGAAGGACCCCACGGGACGAGGTCCAGGTTTATCCTTTAACCTGAAAGGGAAATTCAGATTTATCCCTTAACCTGAGTGGGAAATTCTAAGAAGGAAAAAAGGAATACCTCATGGAAAAGAGGCATCAGGTTTATCCCTTAACCTGAAAGGGTAATTGAAATAAAAATTAACAAGAAAAATTAATAAAATTAATGAAGAATCAATAAAATTGACAAAATCGATAAAGATGAATAAAAATTGATAAGACTGATAAAAATTGACAAATGAAAAGAGTTGATTGAGAAAAAGAATTTGTTTGATCTTGTCTGCATGTGGGATCTATAAAATGAGATGAGAATGTTTATGAGAAATTTTTTTTTGGAAAGTGGATCAACCGTGAGGTTGATTTTGAAGAATGATCAATACGAGAGCTAATCTTGTTGGAGAAGAATCAACACAAGGGTTGATTTTGAATAGAGATCATCATGAGGGTCGATTCTTTGAAAACAATAGTTTTAACACCAATTTTGAAAAGGATATCAACACAAGGGTTGATTTTTGAAAGATTGCACCCAAAATTTTGAATCTTTGGTGATTATGACAAAAATTTTGCAGAAATTTTTCAGATTTTTATGATTTTAAAAGACTCCCGTAGGTAATATCATTTCTCTCATGGAGGATTGTCAGGATTGTCCCTCATCCTGAAAAGAATAGGAATCTGATGCTAAAGAATATTTTTGAAGTGTAAAACATAATTTTTAAAGAAAGATGCCCTAATATGGCAAAAGAAATGAGAATTGAACACAAAGATATGAAGGAAATCGACATTCTCATTTATAAGAAAAAAAACTGATAGCAAAGACTGAAATATTTACAAGCATTTTTTACCAAAAGATCACAGAAAGACTCGGGCTAACTTGCCCTTACAAGATGGTTGGTAAAGAAAATGGAGGAAAGAAGAAAAAGACTATCATTGTTAGTTTTTTGAATGATCCGGGAAGGGCTTGGTCAGGACAGCGGGCTACTCTTCATCTTCGTCCTCTATCAGAAGGTTTTTATCGATGCAGTCCTGAATGATGTTCTTTAGGACGAAGCAGTGCTCGGTATCGTGCCCCACTGCTTAGTGAAACTTGCAGAACTTGTCCTTCCATTTTCCCAAGGAAACCGGGGGATCAGCAACTCTCGGAAGTTTAATCATATCTTTGCTTAACATGTACTCCAGAACTTTCTCGAGAGACTGTTCCAGAGCAGTGAATTGGTGGTCATAACCCAACCCTTCACGTTTTATTTTCTCTTTCTGCTTGGCTGGAACTGGCTTGTCATTCTGCTTGAAGGGTTCCTCTCGCTGACCTGTCTGCTTGTTCTTGTTATCCTTGTTGCTACTGCCCCCAGAGTTAGCTGAGAATGTATATTTCGCCTTCTTTTTGAGGTCTTGACTGCTCTTGACAAGAGTGATGCCCTCATAATTTCCATTGTCCATCCCCATCTCGAGCCACTCAGCTCGTTCAATAAGCTCTATGAATGATTTTGATGGGTAAGTGGAAATGAGGCTTCTGAGAGGCTGACAAAAAATGTTCAGGATAACTTCGAGTGCATGCTCCTTTGAGATGGGGGTTCTCATCTTATTATAGGTATCTCTCCACCTTCGAATGAATTTTACGGCCTTTTCCTTATCTTCTTGTTTCAGGTTGTATAGGTGATTGAGGGTTGGCAGTGCCTCAGTGTTGAACATGAATCTTTCTACAAACAGATTAACGACCTTGTCAAAATTTTGCAGCTCAACGGGGTTGATATGCTCTGCGTATCATTTTGCTGCTACGCCTTCTAAACTGCGAGGAAAGCACAAGAAGAGGGCCCGATTGTATTCACTGAATCTGGCGCATTCGGCGAAGAACATCGCGAGGTGGGCCTTTGGGTTGCCGGACCCATCGAACTTAATAAACTTTTGAGGGAGGTCTTTCAGGTTGCTGTCCCCATCTAGACCGAGGTAGAAATCTTGTCTGGTATATACCCTCTTTCCCTTATCTCGAATCTGTAGATCTTTGACCATCTTAGTCAATACTTGAATTGAATCTTCTACCGGGACCCCATCTTTAGGCTTGTTGACTGATTCGGGCTCGTCTGTCATCTTCTTGGGTTGTCGCAGATGTTTTGGGATGAATACGAACTGCTCTTCTTCGGAGTCCTCATCTGCCGATTTTGTACCCTCAGATGTGCTGTCCTGCTGAACCCTCTTCTTGTTGATCCTGACATGCTTCTTTAGTGGCTTTCTTTTGATCTTGTTCCTCTGAATCATGTTTTCGGGACAACCTGGAAGAGTTCATCTCTTCCACTTTGTTGTCATTGTGCTGCTAAGCTACCCTTCTTCCTGCTCTTGTTTGTACCATGATGAAATGTCGATGTTTTTCTGTAGAATAAAGGAAGCATTAAAACTCGAGGAGTTTTTTGGGAAAAAGAGACAATGAAGAAGATGTTTAAAAGGTTCTGAGAAGATATTCTCTTTTTTAAAAAGGGATCTTGGATAGAATTTTTAAAGACATATTTTTGAAGATGGATGACAAGACCTGAATATTTTGAAAATTTGCAGGCAGGATCAAAAGAAATTAATCAAATCAGAGGAAAAGAAGAAAATACGCCTGGACTTTTTTGAAAAGATAGGAAAAACTTAAAAGACATGTCCAGGGTTTAAGAAATGAAAGAATAAAGAAATGAGAAATATACAATCCTGGTTTTGAGAAAATAAAAGAATTTTTATGAAATAAACATCCAGGGTTTTGAAAAATAAGAATTTTCAAGATAATATCTACAAAAGAATCAATTTATACAAGCAATGATGCACATAATAGCACTCCCTAGAAGCTGACTCTAAAATACAATATTTTGAAATGGCTCGTAGGACCTTAATCCTAACTCTATGGTTCAGATCATCTAATTTCAATCAAGGTATGCCGATATACTCAAGCCAAAGCTCGAAGTACGTGGCATATAAAATATTTCTCTGGTTCTAAGGTAATGGCTTCCCAACATCCTTGAGCACCTACCGATATACCTCGGACTATGACCCTTAGGTACGTGGTAGGGGGGCACGAACCCAAATAGGTGGTCCAGTTGTGAGGCTCTCTCCTGAACTATGGTTCAGTGAGATAGCCTAGCAACGTGAAGACCAGGACAACATAGGTAGGGATGTTTTCAAAAACATGTTCAACATGCAAGAAATCAGATGTTTCTAATGCAAGTCCTAAAGAGATAGATTTAAATAAAAAGAAACATACACTTTCATACATTGTTTACATTCAATCCCTAGAATTTAGGAGAGTTGTATTTCAGACCTAAGTCTAATGTGAGCATGGAATAATCTTCTCAATATGGTCCTACCCAACCATACTTAAATCCTATATGCAATGATGTCAGCTTAAAACAAAGTCTAGGCTTCTAAGGTTCGCATGGAAATGAAGCTGACATTTGAAGAATAAAGACTTAGATAATGTCAAAGCAAAGCAAAAGGCATAGATCCAACTGGACAAAGATGAGTTCCATCACGGTCGCCAAAACTATGATCATCGCAAAATTTTTCCTCTCTTGGTGTTCTTTCTCTCTCTTCCTTCTCTTTTCCTTTCTATCCTCTTTTCCTCCTTCTTGAAGGGAGAAAATAAAAGACAGAAAAGAAGAAAAAAGAGAAAAAAAAAAGAAAGAAGAGAGAGAGGAAATCTTCTACGAAGGTCTCACTTGACCTTAATTTTGAAAAAAATTTAAGAAAATGACTCGCCTCCGTTTTAAAAATATTGCAGGAAAAATTGGGAGACGAGATTCGCTCGTCGGTACGAGGTTCGACTGTTTCTGGTGCCTTTACCAGGGGTAATCGAACCATGGATCGAATTCATGCCTTTTCATTGCCTTAATATTACCTAAGAATTTATTCTAAGTCTATAAGAATGCACAAAGAATCATGCTTGTGCAATGCAAGGATGTATGCTCTCTTTAAAAAAGAACGATTTGGAAATCTTCAAATGTTTCTGGGATGAATAGAGTGAAGAAATGGTTTCTAACTTTAGAACTTGAGATAGATCAGGAAAAGATATTTTGAAATTCTAAGTCTTCGAAAATAATCAGAGTTTGGGAGAATAAATCTTTGATTTTGAAAAGAATGATTTGAAGCTGAGATAAAAGGAAAAGAAAAGAAGTTTCAAAGTCAGAAAATTAACTTTGAATTTTGAACATGGATTTGGAAATGGAATTGAATTCCAATTTCGAAATTTGAAATCAAGATGGGACTTTGATAAATCCAAATTGAGTTTGAAAAATAGAATTGGATTTAAGAGATCTAGATGGGATATGAAAATGGAATTGGTTCTTTTGAAATTTGGGAGTCAAGATAAACTTGGATTTGAAATCTGGCATCTTAAATGGATTTGGATCCGAAGTTTGGGATCCAAGAGGAAGTTGAATTCTAGATTTAGAATCCTAAATGGGAATTGCATCTGAGATCTGAGATCCAATGATGAAGTTGAATTCTGGATCCTAAATGGAATTGGATCCAAGATCTGGAATCCAAGATGGAATTTGGATCTGAAGTCTGAGATCCAAGATGGAATTTGATTCTGGATCCTAAATGGAATTTGGATCTGAAGTTTGAGATCCAATGATGAAGTTAGATCCGAATTCTGGAATCCTAAATGGGATTTGGATCTGAAGTCTGAGATCCAAGATGAAGTTGGATCCGAATTCTGGAATCCTAAATGGAATTTGGATCTAAAGTCTGAGATTCAAGATGAAGTTGGATTCTGGATTTTGGAAGTCCAAATGGGACTTTTGAAGATAGATCTGGGTTTTGAAAACCCAGATTAAATTTAAAATTTAGGAAGAGTCGAATTTTGAGATTCAGAATCAATCTCAAACTTTGATTTTGAATTTGAAGATAAGAAAATAAACTTGATTTTGAATCAGAAACTTCAAAGTTAAATTGAACTTTGAGAATTTGAATTTGAATCTTGAGAATGAATTTGAAAATTTCAAAGTTGATTGGAACTTTGAATTTTGATTAGAATTTAGAAATTGAATATACAAATGAATTTCAAGGTCAAATTGGACTTTGAATTTTGAAAATGAGATAGAATTTTGAATCTGAATCTAGAAATAAGGATTGATTTGAAGAAAATACTCAAAACCACTTGGAGTTTTGAAAGGGAATTTTGAAAATATGATGCAGTTCTATCCTAAATGATGAATGAATCCAAAGAGTTTGAAATTGGATTTGAAAAGCACATTTCATTCTTTACATGAATTAGAAATAAGATTAAAGATATAATACATCTCTAACTATGGTCATTGAATGTATTATATCACAATCACATTTAAATTCAAGTGGAGAATAAAATATATTTTGGTGCTTTTATAGAGTTTAAAATGAAATTAACTCTCAATATATCCTGACTATGGCCATTGATATATGTATTGAATTAATTTTAAGCTAAACTCTGATAAAAGAGGAAAATATTTAAAAAAAATGTGATGAATTTTGAAAGGGATCTAATGTGGATCCAGTGTTATTTTATAAAAGATAAAAATCCTAAGTTTTGTTTACATCCTGACTATGGCCATTGATATAAATCATCAACTTAGGATTAATCACCTTTCATAAAATGGTGCACCTGCCATTCGTGTGCCCATTTGTGAATTTTTTGGAGAAATAGTAAAAAGAATGATGTGAAAAACAAGTAATTACATAACAATGCATGCTCATACATTCTAGGCTAGAGCAAGAAATGTAAATATTCTCATTAGTTCCTAGCTATTACAATATCGAATTTAAGGGTACATGAGTCTCTAACTAGAAATGGACATTTCCATGTGTTTCCTGCAAAAGATGAGTTAGTATATGATGTGTATAGGAAATGATTTACATAACATCACCTTGATCTTAAGGCATAATTGATGAAATATTTATACATGTCAATGAAAATGCAATGACAAAATATGCACTGAATGATGCTTGTGAACTAATGAAGGATATAGATTGCAGTGAAAACATTGATGTAAAGGGATAAAAGAAGAGCCTGTAGATGGCTATGGGAACAGAAAATTTAATGGCTAAAATAACCCAGCTTACATTGATAGTCAAACCAAATAACACAAAAAATTTAACAATTTTTACAGCATTTCAGGAACAAGTCAAAGAACTTTCCTTTTTACAAGCAGGAGCAGGCTAATGGCCCCTTTGACAGCAAACCAACTTACCTTCAGCCAACACATTGTTTTCGATAGATCAGTGTAATAATAGCTCCATGGAGTTGTCCGATAAACGAGCCTTAGCATCTGGGGTAGATAATGTTAATTGGAACGGACTAGGCATATGGGCAGCAGTAAGGGCCAATGTTTTGAACATGAAAATGAGGTTAACGAGTATATTTTGGTGTAGATATGGCAACAACTATAAACATTCGGGCATGAGATGTTGGCAGGTAAGGGTAACACTGAGTAATGATGAGGGAGTGTGTTGTGGGTGCTAAGGTGGTGATGTGCACTTGCAGAAAATTAGCAGAAAGGTGAAGTGAAGCACTATGCAAAAGCAAGTGCTAAGATATTACAAGCAGTATAAGTGAAGGGATAGCGCTGTGGTCATGCCTAAACTGATCAATCTGGAGCATGCAGAGTGTAGGTGGGAGATGGTAATTGTTGTGCATCTAAGTGTGGGACAGTGAATAGTGACTCTTGCAGGGAAAACATGAATCATCGTGGAGCTTAAGTGCTATTAGCGTAGTACTATGGGGTAAGAGATTTATAAGCATTGGAGTGCAAACAAAAACTGATATGGGAAATAAAATCAGGATAGCATGCTTTCACAGTATGTCAAAGGAGCATTGAGCACAAAGAAAAGGAAAGAGAAAAAAAAAAGAGTTGAAGTTGTGTATTGTTGGTGATAGGTGGATGAATATGATGAAGCCATGTGGATGAAGAGTGTGGCACATGTTGTAGCAACGTGCTGTATGGGGACATCATAGTGTGTAGTTGTAGCTATGACTACTATGGTTGGGGGGTTAGGTGAATGAAGTACAGATGCTAGGTGAATGAAGTACAGATGCTGGGAAGAGTGAATTTGCAGGAAGGGGCTGGTAGATGGGTAATGGGGTCAACAGGTGTATAATGAATGAGATAGCTGTCGTAGATAGTAAGAGGGGTGTGAAAGGAATGATGGTGATGAAGTAGCATGGGTTGTTGTGTATTATGACAGATGGTACGGAGGATGCTGGAGTTGTGATGCACAGCCAATAGATAGGTACTACTCTGCTGCAGCGGGTGCCAAACTGCTGCAAAATAGAGCATAACATGGATGGGGCTGGGACAAGGTTGGCAGCAAGCATGCAGATGAGTACGCAAGGAAAAAAAATGAAGGTATAGCTATGTAGTGATTGATTACATGGAAAGAAATAGGTGTAACGGGGATGAGAGAGCAGAACTCTGTGCATTCAATTGCTGCCAAAGACGACTCTGCTGCTGGCTTGGAAACTACTTGTGATTAATTCCAGAATGATGAGACACCCCAAGAGGGTTGTTATGTCCTTGTTGTGCTTGTTGAAGATGCAACAAGAATTTTTTTTTCTTTGAACAGGTGCGATTTCAGTTCTCCCTTGAAACATTTCATCCTGACTCTGAAATGCATTTGCACTATGAAATCTCCATTGTACCCCTGTAACTACTGCAGGATTAACAACTCTTCCATCAACAATACCAGTTTCAGTATTATTCAATCCTGTAGAAGCTGATCCATCACTAATCTTAAATGCATGTTGCAAAAGAACTCGAGTAGCTAAAGGGGATACAAATGACGATGTCACACCGCCCCCAATTCTTTCATCAGTAACAAAAGGTCTCTCTTTGTTAAATCAGAAATTGCAGGAACTAGTCCAACCTTAGTGAAGGATGGAGATGATCTACGCCCAGAGGAACTAGCACTATCATCCTCTTTTGCAGAGGAAGAGAGACTTGCAGGTGAGTTTTGGCTTGCAAAGGGATACAATGCAACTGTAGGCGCAGTAGGTGATGTTTACAATGGGTACACAATAGCCAATCATGGATGAATATCAACCATGATAGGAAATCAACAAAGGAGAAAAAAATTGAAATACAGAAAAAAATGGGTATCTACCTAACATGAAAAATAACAAATGCAGAAGTGGGAAACCAAGATCAAAACATGTTGCTGATGAAATCTAATGAGCATAGCATGTTGTTATAAAATGTAATGAGTAGGTGCAGTCACATTGCTACAACAAAGAGTCAAAATTAGAGTGGACGATGGTGCAGGTGCTGATTACAACAGGGGAAAGATGCAGATAAACGTATTAAGCAAAGAAAATTTCCAGTAAAACAAAACAGCAAACCAAACTAAAAAAAAAAAAGACATCAAACACCATAGAAATGCAATGAAGCAAAGATAATTAAGAATGGTGAAATATAATGAACCGAAAACTGTAATTAGGAGGATGATCTACTGTAAACCAAAACCAAAACTCTACTGTCAAAAAAAAAAAAAAGATGATGATACAACAGTAACATTGATCTTAATAGTAACTATCTATCGATGGACCGATGACAAACTAATCAACTAATTAGATAAGCAGCAAGTCAACAATCAAACATGTGAATTAAGTGAACACCCAATGTACAAATAAAGATCATAGATGAACCAACTAAGATGACAAATGAGGTAAAAAAAAAAAAGAAAACCAGCTTGAAAGGTAAAGGCATGGTGGATTAGTTCAAATGTGAGGAATTTTACCTGGTTGTGACATTAAGGCAGGAACGACCTGCCTTGAATCTGATGAATATCCATCTTGTGGCCATTCCTAGGGGAATGTGCGTCTGATCTTAAATCCCAGATAATGCATTCTCAAGGTAAATCACCTGCAAATGCTCGCAGCAACTCAAAATGGATGGGATTCATGATGAGGTCGAACCAGAGACATCAAAACACTGTCGTTGGGTATTGGGTTTTAAAACTCCCATCACCACTGTTAGCCATGAATGGCCATCCGTGGATTCGTGTGGATGCAAAGTAAAAGACCAAGAAGACACAAATAAAGGATAATCTATTAAATCTAATAGAGAGGAATTTATAATAAAGTTGCTAATCACGATGATCCACTGCATACGACAAATGCAGGGTGTCTTCAAAGATATCCCGGTGATATTGAGCTAAAATGCATATAACACACTTGTGAATCAGATTGGATACAGAAAAGGCTGATGTTATTGTAAAAAAAAAATGGATAGAACAAAGGAAAAGCGTCTCAACATTACCATTCAGCCGATTTTAGAGGAAAAGAATCTGATGTTGCAGATGATGCCATAAACAACACTAAATAGGAAATATGAAAGAGAGAAAAAAGAAAAAAAATATATAAATAAGAAAGAAAGTGTTGGAATGAAATCATTCCGTCGATGTTGCAATGGATGGATCGATCCTACATACATTGCAAGTCGATTCCACCATTTTGCTTGGTAATAAAAGAGAGGAAATAAAGAAGAATGAAAATCAGAGCAGATGGATGTTGAAAGCGAAGGGAAAGAAATGCTTATAGAAAAAGAAGAGACCAAACAGAGGGATGTGGTCACTTACCTGTAGAGGAGGCACCGTGAAGGAGGAGTCGATGGCAGCCGCTTGCAGAGGAGGCCCGAAAGGGAAGGGATTCAGAGAAGGGAAAAGAGATGGATGTGGGAAAATGGATCCGAAGGAAGAAAAGAGAAGCCTGATGGTGGAATGAAGCTGGATGTTCGATTGAAGGAAGGTGGAGTGGTGAAAGACGGATGAAGGAATGGGATCTGGGTGGTTTGTTTAAATAAACCGAGAAGAAGAATTGGGAAGGATCGGTCAGTTAGAGATAAACGAGAAAGAGAGGGGAGGATCGATGAAGGGAGATCGGGAGTGGGAGGGAGGAGCCTCTGCGATCTTCCTTGCAACGGAAAGCCGTTAGGCTTATTTTCAATGGAGGTCCAATTTTTTATGAAATTTTCAAAAGAAGGTTTTTTATGTTTTATGACTTTTCAAAATAATAAAAAGGCCATTTTTTTCTAAAATGCTTTCTTTACGTTTCTGAGAGAAGTTCTAAAAATGCAAGGAATTTTTAGGGAAGCGGGACCCAAATAAGGTTTTTGAAAGTTTCTTGTAAATATTTGTTTTAGAAATTTAAAGATTTTCTAAAATGAGGTTTTTGAGAAATACTGGGTTAAATTTGGGAATTGTTTTTCAGAAATGGATCTGGGTCCGAAAATTTTGACAAAACATTAGACTTTAGATTTTTAAATTGAGATTGGACCTTGAATTGAGAAAGACCTCTGAGAAAATATAAGGAATTTGATTTTTTGACTTTTTTTTAAGAATAAGAGACTCAAATTCAAAATTGGATCCGGATATCAAATCTGGATCCAGGATTGGGTCAGATACGGACATTGAGCATGGATTTTAGTGAATCTGAGAAATGAATGGAAATTTGGTTAAAAATTGACCTGATTATTTAGAAGACGGAGGTCAGGGGCAAAAAGGGAAATTTTTGTTTTTTTTTTTTGGAAAATTTGGGGTGTTCACAATGCACTGGTGAAGGGTAGAAGGAACAACATTGGCATTGTGAATCCAAGTACGCCCTAGCAGAAGATTGTATGTGGGCGGCACATTCACCACATGGAACAACACAGTATGCACTGAGTAGTTGATGAAGATCTCGAGGAAGATCTTGCCCTTGGCGTTCTGCCCATGGTTGTCAAAGTCGTAGATGGTTATAGGATCCGACACATACTCTTCTTCTTTTAGGCCCAAGGCCTTAGCTGTCATCTTCGGACAGATATTGAGGTTGTTGCCTCCATCTATGAGCACATGAGGGACATTCATGCCCCTAGTCCACACCACTATATAAAGAGCATTATTGTGAAAAGTATGAAGCTTTGG
This sequence comes from Nuphar pumila, assembly GCF_984573655.1. NCBI lineage: Eukaryota > Viridiplantae > Streptophyta > Magnoliopsida > Nymphaeales > Nymphaeaceae > Nuphar > Nuphar pumila. The sequence goes on along the minus strand of NC_143256.1, from coordinate 31,023,235 downwards.
AAAATCCTCATCTGAGAAAGTTATTGGTGCGTTCGTCATGGCTTGGTTGACTATTTGTGCTATGTCTTGTGGAGTTATGCTAGGCTTGACCTTGATCTTCCTTAGCAGATCATTCAGAGCATGCTGATGCTCAGGAGAGGTATGGGTCAAGTCTAGGATGGAGATGATTGACAAAATTGTGATTGGTTTCTGAATCGATTTCGATGTTTCACCTTTCTTTGAAACAACCTTGATAAAACACTTCAGAAAACTAGGAGTTTGCTTGGCAACCTTTGTTGTCGCTTTTGCTGACTCACTGACTAGTTTATTGTTGTTGAGCATTGAAATGATATTCACCCTCTTAGTGGAAGATTGTGCTTGACGCAGCACTAGGACCTGATGCTGATCCTGGATGTCTTGGCTGAAACATGGCTGAATACTGTCCTGAAGAAAAACTGCTTGTTCTGAAATGACTGAAGCTGAATGTTTTGGGAAAGGCTTGGACAAGATCGCAGGTTGCTCTTCGTCCTCATCCTCAATCAATAGATTCTTGTCGATACAATTCTGGATGATATTCTTGAGGACAGAACAGTGCTTCGTGTCATGTCCTACAGTTCGGTGGATTTTGCAGAATTTTTTCATCCACTTACCCATAACAACTGGAGGACCAGCCACCTTAGGCAGTTTGACCATCCCCTTTGATAACATATATTTGAGGATATCCTCGCGGGATTGCTCTAGAGCTATGAACTCTCTGTCATAACTCCAGCCATTGTATTTTGGTTTCATTTGTTGTTTTATCTCAGGTTGTGGCATCGGTTGAACACGCTGTGGCTTGACGAATTTTTCCTTCTGGGCTGCAGAGTTCATTCTTTCAGCCTTAGAGTTTTTCAATCCCTTGTTGTGGTTCTTCTTGTTTTTCTTGCTATTTGCACTACTGATACTGCCTGAGATGTCTGCGGAATATGCGAAATGTGCCTTCTTCTGCTTAAAGTTACCTCGAACGAACGAGTAACCTTCATAAAGGCCATTGTCTAATCCTGTTTCGAGCCATTCTGCTCGCTCAATTAACTTGATGAAGGATTTGGCATGAGATGTGGAGATGAGATTCCTCAGAGGTTGGAAAAAATTATTGAGGATTATCTGCAGCGCATGTTCCTCTGGGATGGGAACCTTCATTTTGTTAAAGGTGCTCCTCCACCTGTGAATGAACTCTCCATCTCTTTCATTTTCATCTTGCTTCAGATTGTACAGATGGTTGAGAGTGGGCGATGCTTCAACATTGAACATGAAGCGCTCGATGAATAGATTCACTACTTTATCGAACTCTCGTAGTTCGATAGGGTTGATGTGGTCTGCATACCACCTGATCGCTACTCCTTCCAAGCTGCGCGGGAAGCAAATGAACAAAGCCCTATTGTCCTTTCTGAAGCGATCGTATTCCACATAGAATGTGGCTAAATGAGCTTTTGGATTGCCCGTTCCATCAAATTTGAGGAATTTGCGGGGAAGATTCTCCAGATCTTCATCCTCATCAAGGCCATCATAGAAATCTTCGCCAGTATAGGTCTGCTTGCCTTTGTTCTTTGCCTGAATATCTTTGATTGCTTGAGTCATTTCCCTCAATTGCTCGTGCATTGGGTCCTCAGCTGGAGTCCCATACTTAGGCTTGTTCACATATTCAGGCTCTTCAGTGATCTTTACAAACTGCCGTGGAGGATTCTGACTGAAGACAAACTGCTCTTCGTCTTCTGACTCTTCTTCCGCTGATTCTGTATCTTTAGAAATAGTGTCTGGCTGAACTTTCTTTCTGACGATCCTGACCTGCTTTTTCACAGCCTTCTTCAGTTTGCTCTTAGAAACTGCCTTTTTCAGACTGGCCTCGGCTTGCTCCGACATTATCCTGGCCATCATCTTCTGAAACAGACCATACATAGTGGGATCAATATCATCTCCTTTGTTCTGACTCTGTCCTCTGACTGATTTAGGAGAGTCTATTCCTTCCACCTCATTGTTGCTGTGCTGAGGAACCGTTTCCTTTCTAGTCCTTGTCTGAACCATTCTGACAATGCCAATGCTTTCTGCAAAATAAGGGAATGGTTAGAGTGAGGAAAAAACTTTTTTAAAACAAAATTTTAAGAAAAGAATGGAGGACGTGGTAGACAATTAAAAGGATTATCTCATTACCAGGGATTGGGTTGTCACAAGATTTGTGACAATTGCATCATCATTCTCATGACAACTGAAAAAATGTGCCTTGTTACTTAGGTGAGGTCGTCAACCATGATAAAAGATACTAAAGATGAATGAGGAAGATATTTAAAAGAATGCCCCCATTGCCGGGGATAAGGTCGCCACAAGCATCATGGCTATTTATGCTTAAAAAGAATATTTGGCCCAAAAATGCTTTTCAGTAGAACAAAAAGTAAATTTTATTGATAATAGATTCAGAGACAAAGAGAGGGTGGACAGACAGTTTGTCACCACTCTTGATATTCAGTAGATACATTGGGTCCAAGAAATACAAAAAGAAAAATGAAGGAATCCCAAGTGTATTTGACCGCATGGTATGCCTCAGACCATTTATTCGACTGCAGATCAAATTCTGGCATGTTGTCTGTCAGAAAATGAGTGTTGACACGAACCTGCCACTGCAAAAACTGTCTAAGACACCTCTCGGGCTGATAATCGACATAAAAGAAGGGCCCCAACAATCTATAACATTTGTCATGGGCATAAGTGTAGCGAGGACTTAATCCCTGCCTGTCGAAGTAATCCAAAACGATCTCCTCCTGATACAGACCCTCAATCAAAGCTCGACACTGAATGGCAAACTTCAGCTTCTTACTGTTGAACCTGAAGGAACTAGCTTTTGATGGCACGTGTCGCAGAAACCATGACTGCAGGGCATAAGTGCATCCTTCCACCAAAATGGTCTCTCCAAGAGCGAAGCGAGCTAAGCCTCAGTAGAGGAAGGCTAGAGCGGCCATAGAAATTGAGAGATGACGGGTCTTCTTATTTCTCCATCTTCGAAAGAGCTGGACAGTTCTGACATCAACAAAATTCTGACCATCCTAAAAGAATGTTAATCCTACTGTGCATAGGACCATGGCATGCTGGATTCTGTCTTTCGCTGCTTGGGACAAGGTGTCAACTTTCTCGTAAGCTCCGTACTTGCGATAGAGTCCAAACAGGTCAATGAACTGATTTTCACTGATCTCGGTGAGAGGCCAAGATCTGCTCCTTGTTGCTCTGGCTAAAGCTTCTTGAACATCTACCCCTTTGATGTTGATCAGGAATTGCTGCTTGACAGGATCATCTGGCTGACCAGCTGGTTCTGGAAATCCCATAATGTCATTGAATTCATCCATCAGTAGAGTCATCTCTTCCCATGGAAACCAAAATGTGCAGGTACGTGGATTTCACCGCTCTGCCATAACTTGAATTAGATTTTCGTTGATGGTCCGCTTGCCCACTGTCAATGCCATCTCCAATCCACAGTCATCCAAGTGGTCTGGGAACATACGCAAGAAGGTGGCAAACCAAGAATAATACCACCGGGGGAAGAAGGAATGAGTCTGGATAACCCGATGATCTGGGAATCCATCTTTTACCTGATAGAAGACATGATCTCTGGGAAAAACAACATCGAGGGAATTGGATGCCATCGGAATAATAGTGGGGGAAATAAGAATGAAGAAGATCAGATAGAATGCAGGACTTACGAATAGACTTTTGAAGAAAAAGAGGATAGATCCAAATCCTGAAAATTTTGAAAGATTGAGGGAATTTAGAAAAAGAATTTCCAGGGTTTTGAAGAAAATTTGATATAAAAGAGAAAAGATTGTAGATAGAGGAAAAATATACACCTAGGTTTCTGAAAATAAGAGGAAATTTTGAATAATATACCCAGGGTTTGGAAAAGGTTTGATATATATAGGAGAATACAAGGAAACATCGCATAATCACTGTTGCATAAACAAGGATGCACATACAGCACTCCCTAAAGGCTGACTCTAAATGCAATATTTGAAATGACTTGTAGGACCTTAATCCTAACTCTATGGTTCAGATCATCTGATTCCAATCAGGGTATGTCGATATACCCAAACCGAAGCTCGAAGTACGTGGCATATAAAATATTTCTCTGGTTCTAAGGTAATAGCTCCCAACATCCTTGAGCACCTACCGATATACTTCAGACTATGGCCCTTAAGTACGTGGTAGGGGGGCATTAACCCAAATAAGTGGTCCAGTTGTGAGGCTCTCTTCCGAACTATGGTTCAGTGAGACAGCCTAGCAACGTGAAGACCGGGACAAATATAGGTAGGGATGTTTTTAAAAACATGTTCAACATGCAATAAAACCAGATAGCTCTAATGCAAAGTCCTAAAGAGATAGAAATTAAATAAAGAGATTCATATACTTGCATACATTGTTCTGCATTCAATCCCTAGGATTTAGGAGAGTTGTATTTCAGACCTAAGTCTAAGTGAGCATGAAATAATCTACTCAATATGGTCCTACCAAACCATACTTAGATCCTATATGCATTATGTCAGCTAGGACAGAGTCTAGGCTCCTAAGGTTTGCATTGTAATGAAGCTAACATTTGTAGAATAAAGACTTAGATAATATCAAAGCAAAGCGAAAGGCATAAATTCAATCGGACGGATACAGGTTCCATCACGGTCGCCAAATCCTGTGATCATTGCAAAAATTTTCCTCTTATTATTTCTCTTCCTTCTTTTTTCCTTTCTAGCCTCTATCGCCCTTTTGAAGGGGAAATCAAAGACAAGAAAAGAAGAGAGAAAGAGAAAAGAAAAGAAAGAAGAGAGGAACTCTTTTGCAAAGGTCTCACTTCACCTTAATTTTGAAAATGTTTGAAAATTACTCGCCTCCATTTTGAAACTTTTGCGGAAAAATGGAGAGACGGGATTCGCTCGTCGGTATGAGGTTCGACCGTTCCTGGCGCCTATACCAGGGGTAATCGAACCAAGGATCAGATTTATGCCTTTTGCTTTGCTTTTAATATTATCTAAGAATTTATTCTAAGCCTAAAATGCACAAAGAATCATGCTTGTGCAATGCGAATGCAAGGATGTATGCTTTTGAGAAAATAATTTAGAAATTTTGGGATTTTCTAAGTGATTCTGAAATAAACTTGATAATGGAGTGAAGAAGTGATTCAAAGGTTTGAAATTGGTTTGAAAAAGTTAGATTTTGAATCTAACTCAGAATTTTGAAATAGATTTGGAAGAAGACTTGAAGTTCTAAGTCTTTGGGATAATCAGAGACTTTGAAAATAAATCTTGAATTTGAAAAAGGGGAGATTTGAAACTGAGATAAAATTTTTGAAGTAAAAAATGCATTTTCAAAGTCAGAATGAACTTTGAATTTGATTTTGAATCTAGAATTTGAATTCTGAGATGGAATTTTGAAAGGGAATTGAATTCTGGATTTAAAGTCTGAAATTAGAATGGATCTTGGATCTAGGTGGAATTTGAAAAACAGAATTGGATTTGAAATCTGGATTTCATGATGGATTTAAATCCGAAATTTAGAATCCTAAATGGAATTGGATCCGAAGTCTAGAATCTAAGATGAAATTGAGTCCGAAATCTATAACCCTAAATGGAATTGGATCTGAAGTCTGAAATCCAAGATGGGGTTGAATTCAAAATCTGGAATCCTAAATGGAACTGGATCTGAAGTTTGGAATCCAAGATAGAGTTGAATCTGAAATCTAGAATCCTAAATGGAACTGGATCCGAAGTCTGGAATCCAAGATGGAGTTGAATCCGAAATCTAGAATCCTAAATGGAACTGGATCCGAAGTCTGGAATCCAAGATGGAGTTGAATCTGAAATCTGGAGCCCAAGATGGAATTGGATCCTGAAATCAGGAATTCAAGACCGAATTGGATTTTAAATCTGAAATCCAATTGGATTTTGTAATCTGGAATCTAAGATGAGATTAGTTTTGAAAATCTGAATCCAGGGTGGAATTGGGTTCTAAATCTAGAATCCAAGATGAAATTGGAAGATGGTACCTAGATTTAAGAATCCAGATTGAATTTGAAAGTAGGCTTGAATTTAGGAAAAATCAAATTTTGAGATTCAGAATCAATCTCAAAACCTTGATTTTGAATTGAGAATTAAGACTCAATCTTTGGATAGAACTTTAGAGATTTTGAAAAATAAAAAATAATCTTGATTTTAGACTTGAATTTTGAAATCTAGAAATTTCAAAGTTTAAGTTAAACTTTGAAATTTGATCTGAGATTTTGAAATTGGATCCTAAAAATTAATTTGGAATTTCAAAGTTTGATTTGAACTTTGAAGTTTTGATTTGAATTGGAAATTGAATTTTGAATATACAAATGAATTTGAAATTTCAAAGTCAAATTGGACTTTGAAATTGAAGTTTGAATTTTTGAAATAAGATAGAATTGGGAATAGAAGGATGAATTTCAATAAGATATAAAGATTGAAGAAGATATTTAAGAATATATCTCAAAAATCACTTGGATTTTGAAAAAGGAATTTTGAAAATAGGATGTAATTCTATCCTAAATGATGAATGAATAAAAAGAATTTGAAATTGTGTTTTGAAAAGCATATTTCATTCTTGAAATGAATTGAAATAAGATTGAAGATATAATACATTTCTGACTATGGTCATAAAATGTATTATATAATAATCATATTTAAATTCAAATGAAGAATAAAACACATTTTGGTGGCTTCATAGAGTTTAAAATGAAATTAACTCTCAATATATCCTGACTATGGCCATTGATATATATCTTGAGTCAATTTTAAGTTAAACTCTGATAAAGAAGGAAAATATTTAGAAAAATGTGACGATTTTAAAAAGAGATCCAGTGTGGATCCAATGTTATTCCATAAAAGATGAAAATCATAAGTTTTGTCCACACCTTGACTATGGCTATTGATGCAAATCATAAACTTAGGATTTAATCACCTCTTATTAGAATGGTGCATGTGCAATTCGTGTTTCCCATTCATGAATTTTTGAAATAAAAGAGGAGAAATGACATAGAACAAGCATTTCTAGAAAGTATATGTGCTCACACATTTTAATCTATGTTGGAAAGTAAATATTTTCATTATACTCTAGCTATTACATCATTTAAATCTAATTTGAAAATATTAAAGTCTCTAATCGAAGAAAAGAAATATTGCAAAACAGAGTTAGCATAAAAATAAAATGCATAAGAGATATCATATTTGAAGTTTAAGATGAAAATGGTGGGATGCTCCTGCCTATGTTTTAAGCTAACGAAATTTTGATGTTTCATGAATGAGAGAGAATTGAAGTGTATTGAAATGATGGAACGAATACCTACAATGCCTATATGATACATTATGAAAAATGTAAATGTGAGGATAATATACATATGATATGCAGGGGAAGTTGCAGCCGGAGATGGACTGGAGATGCAGCCAATGAGTGCTAAATGGTGCGGATATGAATGATAGTGAAGGTGAAAGTATGATGGAGGGTGCACCTCGGCTCCACATGGGATGCCCATGACTAATGAACATAAGATTTTTGTTAATAAGCTGAAAAAATATTCAGTAGATGCATCGGATGGCAAACAGGTATACAAATGTGGATGATGATATGGCAGGTATTCGCAACTGGGTTGTAAGGTCCAGCCGGTAGATGGGTATTGCTTTTGCTACAGTGAGTGCGGCATCACTGTAGCAATAGGGGAGATCCATAACAGATGGTGCTGCTGTGAATGGATAGCAGACAGATGATGGAATGACCTAACATGTGATCTGAAGGAGAGGTACATGAAGTAATGAAGCAGGAGATGATAAAAAAAATGCATGAGGTTGCAACAGGGAATGATAGATGTTATGCAAATACAGATGGTGTTATGGTGCAAAATGTGAGGTGCTTGTATGGATGCCACCATCAACGTGTCTAAACAGGTACAGTAAAGATGTGGCAAGGTGAATAGTAACTTATATAGGAAATCAGTGGCTGAGTGGAGATATGATATAATGTGAACTTAATTGCAGCTGGGAGATGGGAAACTATAGGGTAATTAGCAGGTAAATGCAACACAGGAAAAATAGCAGTGAACGTGTGGTTTGTGAACTGACTGTGGTGTGAACAAAGTGTAGGGTTTGTATAGCATCATACAGGAGAGCTATGGATATTCTACATGATGTGCATAGTGAGGAAAATAAAATTTAAATGCATGGTGATGTGTCATATACATACTTGAAAACACAAGTGATAAAAGAAATGCAGATGCAGACATAGATGTTGGATGACATAGATGCAAGTGAAAATACTAAAGAGATGATGTCGATAAAGTGATGCCAAGGAAATCCACACTCCATTATCCGATTTGCAGAGAATTCAGCACTATCCCTTGTCCATTGATCAAAATGAAGATCAACAACGAGAACCCGATCTGCTCCATCCTTTGTGACCAAATTTGCAACAAATTTTTACATTAGATCCATGCCCTAGAACCTTTTTGTGTGTTCTAGCCTACCTTCAGCAGATAATGTAACATGCTTACAGAATTTTCTGGTTTCTAACTCGATTATAAAATGCAAGATAAGATGAATTTTCATAAGATGTGAGCTGATGAAGAGTCTTTCTGATTGCATATGGCTCATTCAAAGCGATATTTACAAGAGCCTTTGCAGCACTCTATTGCAGTGTGGGTATATCAGGCCCAAGAACTCGAGTCGAAGGGCCAAATGCTCACTGCATTACGGCATCCTTTTGCAAAACGTCTATCAAATGGTGAATGAAGAAGAAACCCAGCTACAGACTATTATACCATCTGATGAAATTGAATTTAATAGCCATGTGATGAGTAAAAAAAAAAAGGGATATCCACAGGATGGACACATGGCAGGTGAATCCAGCAAGTAGATTGGAGATGGGCGGTATTAGTAAACACTGTTCAGAGATAACCAGTTTTTCTTTCTCTGATTCTGGGTAGTCAATTTCCTCATAATCATATGATTATCCTCAGCAGGCACAAAAAAGTTAGAACAACTACAGCTCTTCATACGATTTGCTTGATGCATCGTGACCCATATGGCAAGAGAGTCCCTCTGAACTAATGATTGATCCTTTGAAGTTTACTTACAGAAGATCCCCATCCTGGACTGGGATCTCCCCTAAGACAAGTTTAATAGCATGGCAAATGAAGAGGACAACTCACCGAAAGATAAAATGGCATCCACTATATTTCCTCCTCTTTGAGCACAGAATTATGAGTGGATTCATGAATGGGTCTTTATATATATATATATATATATATATATATATATATATATATATATATATATATATATATATATATATATATATATATATAGATATATATATAAAGCACAATATCTTAAAATGGTGGACAATTCCCATTATTCCATCGCTAGAATGAGCAGGAAACCATCAGAAACGCAGATAACAAGGCCAATCTTTACCAGCATTCGGATTTTATATGATGAAATAACAATATAATGGCAAACGAAATATTGCAACTGATCATGCTAATAAATAAATCGGTAAATGGAATTGCTCATTGAAACAAACGATTGATGAAACCTAACCTTGGTAGGTAATTCTAATAATACAATGTAGCATGGTTAGATTTACTGACAGACTGGGGCCAATGAATGATATGCAGTAATGAACAAGGGTTGGACATATTTAAACGATACTACATCATGGACAGATGGTATGAGTGATGAAATGCAAAGTGGAAGAGAACATACTCAGACGAGACTATATGAATGCTTCATGACTTAATGAGCATAGGATGCGTTAAACTAGAAAGACCCAAAACAAATGCAAACCAGTGGATGAAATGAGTTTCAACAGAATCGCAGAATGAACTATGGGGTTAATGAGAGATGACAATGTGAATGAGAGAGGAAGTTCAGATCGATAAAATTGCAGATGCAAGAAAAAGAAACGAATCCTAGGCACCTTCCTGGAGCTAGAAAGCTCGCAGGCTCTGCACTCAATTAAACATCATAGATGCAGGGACAGGATATGGCCACGGAGATCAATAAGAACAAGAATGCTAATAAAATGAAAAGAAAAAAAAAATTGGGCATCAAACATAAATTGGGACTTAGAACATAAATTAAAGAGGCAGAACAAAAAAATTAAGAGAACCTGCAATATGCAGGAGGATGGTGAATCACAACTTGATTGCCCGGGATGTCGTAAAGACACTCAATGCACCACGGACGATCTACTTGAACAGGAAATTAACGAGAAAGCAATAGGAAAATTGAGACCAAACCGCAGGTCTAGATGAAAGCAGAAATTCAGAAATCACGAGAAAGAAAATAAAAGAGTGTTGGAATGATGCCATTCTGATTGATGTTGCACAGAGTAAACCGATATTTCTATATATAAATTGGGAATTACAGAATGTGCTTTAATGGGGCTGAAGCGAGAAAACCAAAATAAAACCAGAAAGAAAAAAAAAAAAAGGGGGGGGGGGGGGGAGATCCCTTACCGTAGTTGTATTGCAGAGTATTGAAGGAAGTGATTCCTTCTTTGCTACTGCGGAGTGCTGATTGCTTTGTGTTGTTAAAACAGGAATGAGACTTTCCTTATTCCAAGGGGACCGGTGGTGCTAACAATCGATCAGAGAGGCTCGATAAAAAAACTGGATGATGCGCTTAATGGGAGATTGCTCGATAGAAGATGGATGCAATCAATGATCTCAATGAGACCCTTATACTCATTTTTATAAGAAACGGAGGAAGGATCGAGAAGGGTGCGAGACGGTTGGTGATTGACGGGTGAGAGAGGGGCAACCGATCGAAGGGTCTTTTGCCTTTCGATCTTCTGCGAGGGCTTCTCAGAAAGAAAACTGTTGGGCACCTTCACCAGGGGTCCTTATATTTGAAAACATTTTCAAAATGGTGGTCCTCTCTAACAGCTTTTCTAAAAAAAAAAAGGGTTTTAGTAAAAAATACTTTCAAAAAGGATTTTCTAAACTACTTTCTTTTGGGGTTTTCCTTTTCCATTTTTTTTTTGTTTCTTTTTCTAACGATTTCTACATTTTTTTGTATTTTTGAAATAAAACTTTAAACTATAGGGAAAATAAGAGATTTAAAACTATTTTTCTATATTTTTGAGAAATATTTACAAAAGAGCAGTTTTCTGAGAATTCGGGTTCGATTTCTTCAGAAAATGGGTTTCGATCTGAATTTTGAGGAAATGTTCGAGTCTTGAATCTCGAATCGAGAAATACAGAGTATCGAATCCAAATGGACATTGGATCGACTATCTGAGCCTTTCAGAAATTCTTTTTGTTATTTTTTTAAAAATTGGATAACGAGGCCCGTATCTAAAATTTGGTAGTGGATCCTGTGAACACCCCAATTTTTTTTCAAAAAATCCAAAATTTCCCCCTTTGCCCTTGAATCCATCTTCTGAGTAATTGGGTCAATTTTTAACCAAAAAATTTCATTCATTCCTTGAATTCGTTAGAATTCGGACTCAAAGTCTTATCTATGACCCAGTTTTAATACGAATCGGATCCAAACCCCTTCTTGAGAAAAATTTCAAAAATAAAAACCCGAATTCTCAGAAAACTCTTCTTTTTGTAAATATTTCTCAAAAAGTTCAAAAATCTCTCATTTTTCCTAGTTCTAGAGTTTTATACAAAAAAAATAGAAAATTTCAAGAAAAGAGCAAAAAAAATAAAATAAAAATATATATATATAAACAAAAATCGGTTTTTGAAAACTTCTTTTTGAAAAATAAGCCTTTTGACAAAAACCAGTTTTTGCAAAAAACTTTTTAAGAGAACCCGCCTTTGAAATTTTCGATAAAAAGAACCTCCTTAAACGAAAAATTAGTTTTTAGGGTTGCGGAGGCCTTCTCTCCTTCTCGCATCGGCTCTCTCTCTCCATTCCTTCATCTCCTTCTCTCGCCCAAACGCTCGATGGCAAAACCCTCCATCTCCGAACCCCCCTTTTCTCTTCCATCGTTGATTCCCAACGGCTTTCCTTCCCGAATTTTCTTCCCCTTCCTTAAAAGGGCACGCAGGGAACCCCTTTACCTCCTCCATCTTCTACCCCTCCATCTTCTTCTTCTCGACCCATTTTCACCCCTCCACACGGCTCTAATCCTCTTCTTCTCCTTCTTCTTTTCCCACGGTTTCTTCTTCTGATCATCTAAAGGAGGCCGATCATCCCGCAACGTCAAGGCTAAGCATCTCTCCTTTTTTATTAAAAGGTCTTCAGCTTCGGCGGTACAAGCAAACCAGCAATACTCTGAAAAGGTGATCCTCACACACCTCCTCCTTCAGATTTCCTGCAAAATGAAGCTAAAGGTCGAAGGCGTCTGCAGTTCCAAGTAAGTGATCATCCTCTTTCTTCTTCTTCTTCTTTTTCTTTTCCTTCTTCCTTGACCTTTTGTAAAACTTTTCCTTACTTAATTGTTTCTTTGTTTTAAATTCATTCCTCGATCTCTTTCTTTGGTCCAAATGCACAAATGGTGAGGTCGACGCTGCTATAGCAGCGTCGACCCACCTGCTGCTATCAACGGAATGTACATTTCAACAAATCTTTGGTGTTTATTAAATTCCTTGATTTTTCCGATCGAATATATGTTTGTATCTGATTGTCTTGTTTTATTTTCATCTGTTTATATGTGATTTTCCATTTACGTTTTCTTTTTCTTACTCCTACTTATCCCATTCTCTGATTTGCCACAAATCTCTGTTCTGCTTTGATCATCTGTTAAGTTTTAAATTTCCTTTTCCATCTGGGTCGGCTGCTGATCTTAATGGTCGAAAATTCCTTTTTCTTATCTTTTAGATGTCTCATCTTTGTTGCTGCTTTACCACGTTTTCTTTTAAGAGTTCTTATCCCTTTTTTTATTTTCGGTAGAATTTTTTTTGTTTTAGTCTTGCTTATGTTTTATTTCCATTTTACCCAGAAGCATTGCAGGTGGGATCGACCTGCAGATAGCAGGATTGGTCCACCTGCTGCAATAGCAAAAGGAATTCTCTAATTTCAATATTTAGTTATTTATCTATTTTTTTCTTCTCCTTCTTTTCTTTCCTACGATTTTCGGATCTCTATTTTATTTTGGCTATCTACTGATTTCAATTGGCATAGCAGTCTTGATTTTCCCATTGTTGTCCTATTGATTTCTTGTTGAGATAGATCATCTATGGTATATCGAGCATATTTGCCAACATTCCCTTCATTTTGCTCTCTGTAATCTCATTTTTTTTATTGATCATAGCGTCCCTTTTTCTTTTTCTTTTTTTTATAAATTGTTTCGTGGGTTCTTTTCATTTTATCAAAAGAGTCGAAGGTCTGACTTCTGGTGATATAGAGATGAAGAGAGTGTTGTGGTTTCTCATTTACTTGCACTTCTTTGGGTTCCCATAGAAGCAATTCTAGCATACTGGTGAAATTCTAGAAGGCTCCTTTGCCTATAACCTCTTCGAGTTCAGCTACATTTGTTTTTGAGGCTCCAGGGAGAGCTGATGGGAGGTCTTGTGTCAATCGTGGTATAGGAATACAAGCTTGATGGTTGTAAACACCCCAAATTTTCACTCACCTCCCTGATATTTTCACCAAACATCATCATCCAGCCTTTGAAATCGCCGGAGGGCAAAATGGTCATTTTTTTGAGCTCGGACCCTGCAAAAGTCCAAATTTCATCTGGAACTCTCAAAATTTCTCTATGTTTAACTCAGATGTTCAAAAATTTATTCCTGACAGGAGACAGACAACTCCAAGTCTGGGTTCAAGATTGCATTTCATAAGACATGGCATTGCATATCATTGCACGAACATTTCATATCACTGCACTGCACAGCATGTCATTTCGAGGTCCAGAACTCTCGATTTCAAAATTTTCAATCCAGATTCGAGTTCCAACTCTTTTCAAAATTGATTTCAAAATCCTGGGTCTTTAAAATTTTCAATTCTTCTCATTTTACCCCTAGGGCTCTGAATTTCAAAATATTTCCTCAGGAAAACAATCTGGATAATTTTCAATAAATTTCAACTCAGATTTTGCCTTTTGTCAGTTATTCAACTATCATTCTTTTACAAAATCGCCCTACAGGGGCCAACTCTTTCCAAAAATTCCTGTTTTACCAATTAGTCCAGATTTTATGAAAATTCCAAAAAGAGGTTGTTGTCTTGTCCTTATTTCAATAAAGAAACAATGTGGGACCCACATTGAGGTGGTGTCACACAAGCTTTTCTTTTGAAAAATTTGAATTTTGAAAACCCAGAAATATAGGAGCCTTGTCCCCTGGATTGGCGCCACTTGTCTTTTCTCTCTCCTCCCATTTCCATGCCAAGTGTCAGTGTGGGGCTACCTTAAGAAGCCGCCACATGTCATCCCATTTATCTGCCATGTGTTAGTATCCTATCAGACGCCATGTGTCATTTCAAAGAACACCAGGAGATGCCAAGTGTCATAGGTTGTTCTGTCTAGAAAAAGTGGAGGCTTGTCTCCACTGAGGTGGCGCCACTTAAAGTGTGTCTCCTGCAGAGGACACGTGTCAACCTCTCCCTCCTTCAGAAAAAGTAGCCTGACACATGTCTCTCCCTACCTTTCTCAGAAAAGTAGGAGACACGTGTCACTCCTAGCCCCCTCCAGAAAAGTGGGCTTGTCTTCTCTGAGGTGGCGCCATTTGGAAAGTGTCTCCTGCAGAGGACACATGTCAATCTCTCATTTCCTCAGAAAAAGCAGACTGACACATGTCATTCTCTACTCTTCTTAGAAAAAGTAGAGGACACATGTCATTTTCTACCTCCTTCAGAGAAAGCTAGAATTCAAATATTCAAACTCCAGGCTAGGTGGCGAAAATCCTGAACTTCACCTTTTCTATTTTGTGTGAGATGGTGCCACGTGTCCCTTTCGCTCCTTTTCCTCCCTCTTGCCACATGGCATTGTAGGAGCCACCCTGAGGGGGCGCCACATGTCCACCCTTCATTCCTCCAGGGCCAACCTTCATTTAAAATTCAAATCCCTCTCTGAGGTGGCGCCATCTGAAGAACCTCCTCCAGCAAGCTGACACTTGTCAGGTATGGAACCATCTTGGACTGCCACATGTCCAGATCTCCTTTCATCAGAAAAAGTAGAATTCAAACTCCTCTGAGGTGGCACCTTCTGAGCCCACTGCTCTGCTCTTCTGACATGTGTCAAACACCTTTTGAGGTGGCGCCATTCCAGAGCTCCCACTTGGCTTTTTTTTTATTTTTTATTTTATTTTTAATAAAAGTAGCCCACCATGAGGTGGCGCCACCTGAGGACTCCCTACAAAAAGCAAGTTTGAATTTCAAATTCCAAGAGAGCACCCTCTAAGGTGGCGCCATCTGGGAGCTTCCTGCAGAGAAAATCAAGCAAACCAAATTTTGAAAAATTTCAAATCCTGCTGAGGTGTCTCACCCACAAAAATCTCATTTTTTATTTTCTCAAAAATCAAAATAGCACCCCTGAGATGGCGCCACATGGAGGGCTCAGATTGAGCCTGTTTGAAATTCAAATTTTTTTCAGAAAATCTATAAAAACAAGGCTCCACGCCCAGCATAGGGAGACCATTTTTTTTTAGCTCTTGTGAACTTGGAAATTTGACCTAGCCTTCCTGAAAATCCGATTTTTGCACTTTGGAATTCACGCCCCCTTTGGCTCAGTGAAGAAGGCATGATGGATCGATCTTGGTGAATCATTCGAAGCCCAAAGTGAAGGACGAACGAAGCTCGTGATAGCTGTCCCTTTAAAGAGCTCCAACGCTGCTTAACAAAGCAAGGTGCACTTCTTTTCCTCTTGATTTGATTTCATAATTCGATTCGGGAGTCGTTTGAAGAAAGAGCTCATCCGAGAGATGGATTGAGCTATTCTCATAAAACGACATACATAAAAATATTCAATAATGCTTCCTTGATGATTTTTAGCATTCATGCATTTAGCTAGGTTTAATTTGTATTTTATTTCATTAATTTAGCACGTTTCATGAATTAATTAGGATTAATTTAGCATTTATTTCAATTCTGTTCATTTTCAGTAGTTCTCTGTTTTTTTCAGTCAGTACACACGTCATTTCATGCATTTATATTTTATTAAAAATCCTAAAAAAATCACGGAATGCGCCCTTAGGTGTCCCTAGAATTGTGTCAAAAATTCGGAGGAATTTGAATTTGTTTATTGTGGTAAACATTCAAAATGGCAAGTCGGGTTTTGTTACCCGGGATGCGTTTTGAAAATCATTTGCCGACTTGTAAAATCAAGATCTCCCTCATGGGAGATCCGATTTTCGATACGAAAGATGTTCTGAACTTGAGAGAATGTTTAGTTTTTAACCTGATTTCTCAGATTTGTCTAATTTGTTTTTATATCTGACAAAAATCCGAGATTTCTGGACATGTGTCAGAGCCTGATTTGGGCCTCTGAGATTTTGGATCGACTTAGGGCTATGGTTTCTCTTTGTGTGTTGCTCCAAATCCAAAACTGTAAAAAGTGAAAGTTATGTACGAGATGTCCTCTGTTTGCATATGGAAGATGGTGATTTTTAAAACAGTTTTGATACCTGTTTAGGATTTTTCTTTTCAGGCTACTGTTTTGCTGCATTAGTCTGTTCTGTCAATTTAGGAATGAAAAGTTATATTTTTATCTGTGTCTATGTTGATCAAATGCCAAAGTCATGAACATGAAAGTTGTTCATGTAGGTGTCTTGAGTAGCTATGATTAATATCATAAATTTCCATGGCTGTTTTCTATTTGTTTAGCATTTTGCATCAGATTAGGGTGATTTTTACCTCTGTCAGAATTAAATCCCTGTTGCCGAATTCACCATGGCTCAAATCTCGAGGCTGTAATAACCAAAAATGTTCCATTTCGGGTCCTTTAACAGTTTGCAAAATATCAGAAGTTTTCATGGTGTAAATCTTGCATTATCATGTTAAGCATTGCATTTGGTTCGGATCCATAGGCAAAATCCACCATTTTAGGATTTTCTTCAAATTTTAGCATTTAAATCATATCATTTCGTGATTTTTAGCATTCTAGGCTGTTTATCAGAGTAAGTAGATGCTTCATACCTAATTTGGTGCAATTTAGAATCCATTTAAGGTTCGGATTTGCCATAATATCAAAACAGGGTCCCGCAGGACCCGGATCCAAGCGAAAAACAAGCAAAATTCGTTATTTTGGATAAATTGCAAAATGCCAAATTCTGATTTTACAGTCTTAATGTATTTAGCAGCATGTCATCATGTCTCTTACTGCATTTCATCATCATTTGATTCAATTTGAATTTCAAAATCTCAATTTTACCAAGTTTTCCTTCAAAAAACCCTGATTTTAAAGGTATAACTTTATAATTAGGGGTATTTTGGTCATTTTGACCACCATTTCGAATTTCAAACTATTTTTCACTGAATTTCTTGCATTAACATCATTTCAAATATTAAGGAAGCATGAGGTTAGGGTTTATATCCATTTAAATCCAATAATTTCATAATATTATTGGAAAATCTTGGAAAAACCCACATATTTGAGCTAACCTTATTTCAAGTTTGGCAGGGATATTCAAAAGAAGGAGCTGAAGTCTGCAATTTCCTTTTATTTCATTTATTTAGTGATGTAATAATGTAAATTTTGGAATAAGATATTTAATTTTCTGCTTAGACTAGGATGCATATCATATAGTTTAAATTTATGCAATATCCTGCTTAGATGATTCATGCATTTTATTTCAAAAGCACTATGGATGTACACGAATGGCACGTGCACCAACTCTTAGGGAGTTGATGAACTCGGTGGAATCCATATTTACGGCCCTAGTCGGAATATGGACGAGACCCAGATCCATCATCTTTCTACTAGTCACATTGAGCCTACACTCTTAGGCTATCTTAAAATGCACATCATATTTCCAATGTTTTCAAAGCATTGTGCATTAAATCAATTAAACTCAGAACATATTCATGGGCACAGTCAGAATATGTGAAGGATTTATTTTGACTTAATACACATTTTTCCAACAAATTTCTTAGAAAGTCTTCCAAAGTGATTCATGCATTCATATCATTTGCATCATAAAACCATTGGTTTTCTCATGATTCTCTCAAGAAAACTTCATTCTCAAGAAAATCGAATTCTCAAGAAACTCTGAAGATTTTCCAAAATCGGTTTTCCCAATTCAAGTTTTCACAGTTTTCCATGGCAACCAGTCTCTCAAGAAACTTCTAAGTTGGATTTCAAAGATCAAAGTTTCCCTCGATTTTCCCTGGAAAATGTTATTTTAAGATTTTCAAAAAGAGTTTTCCAATCCTCCCCAAAGATCAAAATCGATTTCCAAGTATTTCAAGGGTAAGGTTCCCAGGATTTCAATTTCCTAAGTTTCAACTTTTCTTCTCCAATGAGTTTTCCTACAAATTTTCCACCATTTTCCTAAGAAATTTTTCAAAGTCCGAGTTTTCCTGAGAAGTGTTTCCCTTTTCAAATGTTCACCTTTTTCTCAAGAATCACTTCTATTTTCCCAGGATTTTCAACTATTCCTGATTTTCCCACAACTTCATGAACTTTCCCGTGATTTCAAAAACCCTTTTTCACATGAGTTTTCCTGAGAAATTGACTTTAAGCTTTTTCCTGAGAGAATCTTTTCAACTCCAAATATTTTCCAAGCATACATCATGTTTTCCCAAGCTGCATTTTCCAAAACCTCATAGCACATGCCTGAATTCTCTGTGCATTTAGGATAGAACATAACTTCAATAATTTCGCTAAGTCAAGCACAATTTTGGTCCTTGGTTCGATTACCCCTGTTAAAGGCGCAGGAACGGTCGAACCTCGTACCGACAGGTCGAGCCCCATCCCATGGATTTTCCCGCAAATTTTAAAAACGGAGGCGAGTATTTCAAAACAATTTCCAAAATCCGGTCAAGTTTGAAGCGCGAAAGCGTTTCCCTCTTTCTCTTCCACAAGGAAGGGAAGACGGGGAAAATTTTTTGCGACGATAACAGGTTTGGCGACCGAGATGGGACCTGCCCTTGTCTGACCTAGATTGTGCTTGACTTAGTTTAATTATCAAAATTATGTTCACAAAATGTGAGTTCTTTTACTTTCAATATCATGTGAGCCTAGTAGCCTAGATTCTAACCTAGCTGATATTGGCTGCATATAGACTAGGCATGGTTTGGTAGGACCAGATTGAGGAGATATTTTCATGCTCACATAGACTTAGGTTTAAATACAACTCTCCTCAATTTAGGATCTGAATGCAAACAATGTATGCTTCTTCAAAGTTTTTAAAATCTATCTCTCTAGGACTTAGAGTCCTCTATTTCTTGCTTGTGATCATTTTTCAAAACCCCAATTACCTATCATTACCAGGTCTTCACGTTGTTGGGCTCTCTTCCAAAACCCTAGTTCGGGACAGAGCCTCACAACTGGGCCAACTATTTGGGTTAACACCCCCCTACCACGTATCGCGGGCCACAGTCTGAAGTATATCGGTAGGCGCTCAAGGATGTTGGAAAACCTTACCTTAGAACCGGAGTTGAAATTCTATGCCACGTACCTCGGATTTCGGTCCGAGTATATTGGCATAACTGGATTGGACAAAGATGATCTAAACCTAGAGTTAGGATTAAGGTCCTACAGCTGTTTTCAAATTGATGCATCTAGAGTCAGCCTTTTAGGGAGTGTTGAATGTGCATAAATGTTTGTGCAGGATGTGATTGTATGTATGATTTTCTCCATTCTTTATATTTCTCAATATTTTTTAACTCATTAGGTCTTTTTCAAAATATCCTTATTTTCCACAAGATCTTTTTCTCAAACCCTAGATAATTTTCTCAAATATCCCATTTCTTTCAAAACTCCAGGCGATTTTTCATTCTACCATTCTACTGGATCTCGAATTTTCAGCTGCATTTTATCCTGCCTGCAAAATTTTTCAAAACTTCTCACATTTTCCTAAGTCTCATTCTGAGTCTTTCTCTGTTTTCAGTTCGATGGCATCCAATCAAGTTGATCCTATCTTTCCTAAAGGTCACATCTCCTACGAGGTGCGACAAGGTCGTCCTGAACATCGAGCCCTTAGCACTGGAACTTTCATTCCCCGGTGGTACTATTCATGGCTAAAAAGCTTTTCTCGAATGTTCCCGGACCATTTGAGCGAGTGCGGATTAGAACTGGCATCAGCAGTCGGAAAGCAGACCATCAAAGGCAACCTGATCCATGCAATGGCGGAGCGATGGAATCCTCGGACATGTACCTTTTGGTTCCCATGGGGAGAGATGACCGTTTTAATGGATGAATTTTCAGAAATCATGGGGTTGCCAGAACCAGCCGGTCAGCCAAGCGATCCATTAGAACATCAATTCCTGATCAATGTCAAGGGTTTGGACCCCCGAGACTCCTTAGCTCGTATGACAGGCCGCCGATCCTGGCCCCTGATCCAGTTGGAAGGAAATGAATATGTTGACCTACTTGAGTTGTACCGCCAGTATGGGACCTTCGTTGAAGTCAGCTCGCTATCAAGAACAACCAAAGAAAGGATTCAGAATGCAATGGTTCTGTGCACCGTAGGATTATCCCTCTTCCCAGATGGACAGAACTACATGAACATCAGAATAATTCAGCTCATGAGAAGATGGGGAAGTCGGCAAACCAATCGCCTCTCCATAGCCATGGCAGCGCTCGCCTTCCTATATTGAGGTCTGACTCGATTCTCGCTTGGAGAATCCATTTTAGTTGAAGGATGCATCTACGCACTGCAGTCCTGGTTTATCCAACATGTTCCGGCCCGAGCAAGCTCTTTCAGATACAATGGTCAAGAACTCCTTCCAGTGTCGCAGTACCGAACCATGATCAACACCATTCAAGAAGATGACGTTGTTTGGGACTATTTTGATCGGCAACTATCTCCTCCCAGATATACCTACGCTTATGGCAAGCGGTTCAAGTTGCTAGGACCATTCTTCTGCACTTACTACCAACCAGAGAGATGTGTTCGGCAGTTCTCCCAGAGGCAGCAGTATGTCGAAGCCCGACTATTATCAGGAGCTATGGCAGAGTTCGACCTCACTTCCGCACAATGGTCCGGGGCATATCATTCTGCCCGCTACAGCTGGGATTCCTTTGTCTCTCTTAAAATCTTTTCAGGTCCTAGAGTGTCTGCCGACTATCATGAATGGTGGCAAATTGTTTGTCCCCCACCACTTTGTCAAGATCAATAAAGTCATGTTTTCGCATTTCTATAAAATTGTCTCTCTTTCCATTGTGGTTTGACGACCTCGCCTAGGTAACGAGGCATATTTCCGTTGTTTATTTCTTTTGCAGAAGGAATGACAACACAATTGTCGTGATTCCCGCGACGACTCAGTCCCTAGTAATGGGATATCTTTTTTCAAATTGTCCACTATATTTCCAGCAAATATTTCTTCCAAAAAAAAATCAATTCCTACAAAATCTAATCAGGTCTTTGCCCTGCAGAGAGCATCCACAGCATTTGATGGTGCAAACAAGATCAAGCAAAAGGACAGCAACACCGCAGTACTCGGAAGAAGAAATGGGTTCCCCCCGATCCGAGAGGAGTCAAGAGCAACAGCAAGAAGATGATGGCATAGACCCTCAAATGTATGCCATGTTTCAAAAAATGATGAACAAAATGATGAATGAGCAGCCCAGGACCAACTCAGAAAGAAATCCATTCAGAGAAAGGTTCCATGGTTACAGGGGTAAGAAGGCTCCCAAGAAGCAGATCCAGCCAGAAGAGATTTCAGATGAATCAGATTCCACTAAAAATACTGACGAAGAATATGAGGTGCCTCCGGCATTTCAGAAACGTGGCCAAAGTAAAAGCCGCAGATCAAAGAGCAGAGAGGCAGAAGAGCCTTTGCAAGCGCAGTTCAAGGAAATGGCCCGAGTTGTCAAGGATCTACAAGCCCGCGACAAGGGCAAGAAAGTCTTCACCAGTGAGGACTTCTATGACGGCTTAGAAGGGGATGATGATCTGGAGAATCTTCCCCGAAAATTCATCAAGTTCGACGGCTCTGGCGACCCAAAAGCGCATCTCGCCACTTTCTTTGCAGAATGCTCTAGGTTCAAGAGAGACAATAGAGCACTGTTCTTATGCTTCCCCCGCAGCTTGGAAGGAGTTGCCGCCAAGTGGTATGCTGAGCATATCAACCCCATCGAGCTCAAAGAGTTCGACAAAGTTGTGAATCTATTCATTGAACGCTTCTTGTTCAACACAGAGGCGCTTCCTACATTAAGTCATCTCTGCAATTTAAGGCAGAATGAGAATGAAAAAGCACGGGACTTCATTCACAGATGGAGATTAGTCTGTAATAAGATGAGAGATCCTATCTCGGAAAGGCATGCATTGTCTCTAATCCTCAACAATTTTTCGCAGCCGTTAAGAGGATTGATCTCCACAGCGCCATCCAGGACCTTCATTGAGCTGACAGAACGAGCCGAATGACTCGAACTAAGTGTGGAAAATGGAGTCTATGAAGGCTTCACCTTTTCCAAGAACAACTCCCACGGTGAGCAGAAGAAGAAAGCTCACTTCACTTATTCTGCCAACAACAACAGCAAAGGCCAAAATCGATACAAAGGGCAGAAGAAATATCACTGCTACAGCTCAAGCAGTTCGAACCACAAAGATCTGAAAGCAAAGCCTGCCCCTCAATACAGCAAGCTTCCTCAGCAGGATCAAGGGCCGAAACAACATGAGAAGACTAGACATGAAGGATGGAGTTACGATAGAAAATTTACTCCTCTTGACCAATCACTCGAGGATGTGCTCGAGTACATGCTATCAAAAGAGATGGTTAAGTTGCCCAGATTGGCCGATCCCCCTGTGCCCATGGGAAAATGGAAAGATCAGTTTTGCAAGTTCCATAGGACAGTGGGACACAACACTGAGAACTGCTTTGTTCTCAAAAACATCGTGCAAGACCTCATTGAAAAAAATCTTCTAGTGGAAGGAGAAGAAGAAGAGAAAATGGACATTCTCAATCACCCCTTCCCTCCACACACCACAGTAGTAGTGTCGGCACAACCATTCTTACCGCATGAGCACATCAAGCCGTGTTCTGCACAAGATCTCCAGGTTCAGCATCAGGTGTCAGTACTACGACAAGCAGCTCCTGATTCTAAGAAGATGGACTTAATCTCAGCATTCGACAAAATGAAAGTTTCGGAAGCATCTATGAAGTCAGTCCCCAAGTCAAAGGGAACTCCTGACTTCTTCAAGCAAATTATCAAACCCAGGATGGAGAATTCAAGTCAGAAGTCTCTGACCGCTTTATCCAATGTCTCCATCCTTGACTTGGCCAAGAATTCTAGCAAGCACCGACAAGTACTAGCAAGCATCGACAAGTACTGGATGATCTGCTCAGAAAAATCAAGGTTAAGCCCAGTACCACTCCTGAAGACATGGCACAGATTGTGAACTCCGCCATGACCAATGCACCAATTACCTTCTCGGATGAGGACCTTCCAAAGCCTCATTCCTTTCACAATAATGCTCTTTACATCGTCGTTCGGGTAAGGGGAATGACAGTACCGCATGTGCTAGTCGATGGAGGCAGTAGCCTCAATATTTGCCCTGAGATGACCGCAAAAGCTTTAGGGATCAAAGATGAAGAATATATTCCAGATCCCATCACTATCTATGGATTTGACAACCATGGTCAAACGACAAAAGGGAAGATATTTCTGGAGGTATTCATCAACTATTCGGTGCACTCCATCCTTTTCCATGTGGTTAACGTACCACCCACCTACAACTTGCTGCTCGGAAGGACGTGGATTCACAATGCAAATGTAGTGCCTTCCACCCTACATCAATGTGTGAAGTGGTCGAAAGGTGGAATGATTACCACAATACTGGGAGAAGACCCAAAAGAAAGGCTCCCGCAGCCCATGATTCCCCGGCCATCATTCAACGCGGATATTCCCAGCATCAGGGAAAGTGAAGAGATCAATCTCAGAGAGAAGCAAGAAATACTCCCGACATCATCAGAACTATCTCTGCACACCGTAGCCATGTCCCGATGGAGAGGTCCTCATTTCTTCAAGGTTGGAGGCTGAATCGACTAGAGCACCATTAAGGATCACCCATTGTTTCCATAATTCATGAAGTCAAAAAAGGGATTTGAGTTACTCCTGAAGCATGGCTATCAACCCTTCAAGGGACTCGGCAAGAACGAGGACAGCCGCATCGAGCCAGTGATCCAAAAACATCGTCCCCACAGAGCAGGACTAGGGTTTTCCGGAGGAAGCTCGTCAAAGAAGACTGTTTTTGTCAAAGGGGCACAATAAAGACCATTTGTTATTTCTTTCCATTCTTTCCAAAATAAATGTCTCATTTTATCAAATGTCATTGATCAATTCAATCAGTAAAATTCCAAGTTTCTTTGTCTATCCGGATGCCATCTACTCCCTTTCTGTCCATCTCATCATTTTACAATTCAATGCCATTTTATGCATGGTTCTCTTCAAATGATTGCTTGTCTTACTATAGGCCGATTTATCTGAATTAGATTTCTTCTCCAAAATTTCAGAATGACTTCTCGGACAATCAAGAAGCTCGTTCTCAATCCCAAGGCCTTTCAAAAGTCGACAGCAATTCACATAATCAAAGCAAGCACCGGAAATGATAAGATTGCAAAGCAGTCAGATGATTGTGCAGAATATGATCAGTCTCTTCAGGAATTACCAGAGTTCGCCGCTGTTCAGAAGCAAGATGAACCGTCTCCTCTAGTACAAGATCCGACTGAAGATGTCAATATCGGTTCAGAGGAAGATCCCAAAATTCTCCAGATCGGAACCAGTCTGAGTCCGGAAGAAAAGAAAAGACTTACAGATTTTCTCAAGCGGCATAAAGAAGTGTTCGCATAGACATATGAAGACATGCCGGGCTTAGACCTCAAATTAGTCGAACACCGTCTCGTCTTGAAGCCGGATGCTAAACCAGTTAAGCAGAAGCTGAGAAAAATGGATCCAAGAATAAAACAGCAGGTCAAAGAAGGACTTGAAGATTTGCTCAGAGCAGGATTTATTTGAGCTATTGACTACCCAGATTGGTTAGCCAATATCGTCGTTGTCCCAAAGAAAAGCGGCAAAGTAAGGATCTGTATAGACTTCAGAGACCTCAATAAGGCAACTCCGAAGGATGACTATCCACTTCCAAGCATCGATCTTCTAGTCGATAGCACGGCAGGACATGCTATGTTCTCTTTTATGAATGGATATTCCGGCTACAATCAGATTAAGTTGGCCGCCCGCGACTAATCAAAAACTTCCTTCACTACGCCTTGGGGCACTTTCTGCTATACAGTTATGCCTTTTGGGCTCAAGAATGCTGGAGCAACATATCAACAAGCAATGGCCGTTATCTTTCACGATCAGATACGCAAAATCATGGATGCGTATGTTGACGATATCCTCGTGAAATCTAAAGAGGGAGAAGATCACCTCGAAGCGCTTGATCAAGTCTTTAAGCGACTCATCCTTTATAAGTTAAGGATTAACCCGCAAAAGTGTGTCTTTGGAGTCGAATCAGGCAAACTGTTGGGTTTTCTGGTCAGCAAAAAGGGAATTGAAGTCGACCCAGCCAAAGCAAAGGCTATCATTGATATTCCACCCCCAAAGAATCTCAAAGAACTACGTAGCCTTCAAGGACGTATGCAGTCAATCCGGCGATTCATTTCCAATTTGGCGATGAGATGTGAGCCCTTCAACCACTTACTCAGAAAAGGAGTGAAGTTCGAATGGGGGCCAGAATGCCAACAATCGTTCGATCGAATCAAGAAGTATCTTCTTAATCCTCCCATTCTGAAGCCGCCAGAATTGGGAAAACCTCTTTTATTATACATCTCAGTTAATCAAGTCGCATGTGGTGGATTCTTGGCGCAGTACAAAGAAGGCAGCCTGATAGAACACGCCATTTATTACGTGAGTAAGACTTTCATAGATTATGAAAAGAGATACTCTCAAATAGAGAAGACCTGCCTAGCTCTGGTATGGATGTGTCAGAAGCTAAGACACTACCTGTTGGCATCAGAGGTCAAAATCCTGTCTAAACTCAATCCCCTCAAATACATCTTGGAGCAACCTTTCCTAAGCGGACGAGTCGCCAAATGGCAAGTCTTACTGATGCAGTACGACCTAGAATATGTCTCGCAGCAATCAATCAAAGGCCAAGCAATTGCAGATCAATTGGCGGATTTTCCTCTGGCTGAAGAAGTGAAAGTCGAAGATGACTTCCCTGATGAGCAGATTTGCAATATCCAGCAATTTCCAGTCTGGAATTTATTTTTCGATGGTTCTAAGAACATGGCCGGAATAGGCATCGGAATTTTATTAATCACTTCTGAGAAGGAGATGATTCCATTTTCTCTCAAGTTAGATTTTCAATGTACCCACAATATGGCTGAATATGAAGCCCTGATTCAAGGTCTAAAGATTCTACTAGACTTCAATGTTAAGAGAGTGCATGCCTATGGCGACTCATTACTCGTTGTTAATCAAGTTCGAGCCGAATGGCAGGTCAAAGATCAGAAGCTATTTCCCTATCAGAAAATTGTTTCAGCTCTTGTCAGCAAGTTTGAAGAATTTCAGTTATTCCACATCAAAAGAGATTTTAATCAAGTGGCCGATAGTCTAGCCAGTTTAGGCTCCATTATGGCATTCAGAAATGGAGAATCTTGTCGCTCTTTTGAAATTGGCCGACTTGACCAACCTGCTTTCCTTCCAGCGGAACAAGTAAATCAGGCTGAGCAAAGAAAGAAACCTTGGTATTACAACATCAAAACTTTCATAGAAACTGGCGAATTTCCTCCAAAACTCTCAAAAAAAGAGCAACGAGCAATCCAGCGTATGTCCACTCGATATTTCATTTTGGCCAATGTCCTCTATCGTCGTGGATTCAGTTCAGAGTATTCCAGATGTTTAGATGAAGACAAAGCCAAAGAAGTCGTGCGAAAAGTACACAAAGGCATCTGTGGTGGCCACGTTGGCTACCAAACCCTTGTCAAGCAAATCATCAGAGCAGGTTACTACTGGAAGACTATGCAACAAGACTGTTATCATTATGTGAAGAAGTGTGTGCAATGTCAGATACACGCACCTTCCATCCATGCTCCAGCAACATATTTACAATCTGTTGTTTCTCCGTGGCCGTTCTCCATGTGGGCCTTCGATGTCGTAGGTCCCATCACTCCTTCAGCTTCAAATGGCCACAAATACTTCCTTGCCGCAACAGAATATTTCACCAAGTGGGTAGAAGCCATCAGTCTCCTCACAGTAGAAGGCCGACACGTGGTCTCTTTTATTCACAAGAACATCCTTTGCCGTTTCGGCATCCCACATGACATTGTGTCAGACAATGGCAGTCATTTCAAGAATGAAAAGATGAAGACATTCTGCTCAAAATTCAAGATCTATCACCATTTTTCCGCTCCATATTATCCTCAAGGGAATGGTTAGGCAGAGGCCACCAACAAGATTTTAATTCGTATCTTGGAGCGAACTGTGGAAACAGGCCGTGACTGGCATGAGAAGATCCACGATGCACTATGGGACTATCGGACCACCATTCGTACACCAACGAATGCTACCCCATCAGAACTGGTCTATGGAACAGAAGTAGTATTGCCGCTACATGTTCAGAAGCCTGCTTTGAAATTTGCTTCACTTCTGCAATTACCTCTTGATCAATACCAGCAGCAGCGACTAGTGCAGCTAGACTTACTCGACGAGAGAAGGCTAAAAGCAGCAGAACATGCTCAATCCTATCGCCAGAGAGTAGCCAGGCAATATGCAAAGTCTATCATCGAAAGAAGATTCAAAGTCAATGATTTAGTACTTCGATCCACAGCTTATCTCAAGCATCGTCCCGGTGGCAAATGGTTGCCAAATTGGGAAGGCCCCTATGTCGTCAAAGAAGCATTACCCCGCAACTCATATCGGCTCATCAATGCCGATGGGGTAGAATTGCCAGATCCTATTAATGCTCGACACTTGAAAAAGTTTTATACTTGAAACATTTATTCTCCTCTTGTAATCCTTCTTGTTTCCTTCAAATAATGATCCAACTTTTTTTCCCAGTTACACTGGGACATTTCAAAATTTTGTTCTGTATGCAGGCAGGATAAACAAATTCCTCATTTCATGCACGTGTGCATTCATTCTTATTCATTTGCATTCAACTGCATTAACAACAATCCGGTCAGTATTGGGATTTCAACAAACAGTCTCATGCACAATACCTAATGATTCAAAATTAAAAGGTCATCACCAATACCGAACCAAAACCCAGCGCTCGAACTTGTATTATTTCAAAATCCAGTATTCAAACAGACACATTTTCAAAATCCCAACTTTTCAGAAAACCGAGTTCCGACTCGAGCTTTTTATTCAAATCATTTTCTTTTGTTGATCCGGGTTCCGACTCGAGATCTCTCTATTTTATCCGAGCTCAGATTCGAGCTCCTCATTTTCTTTTGTTGATCCGGGTTCCGACTCGAGATCTCTTTACTTTATTCGAGCTCAGATTCGAGCTCTTCATTTGTTGATCCGGGTTCCGACTCGAGATCTCTCTATTTATTTGAGCTTAGATGCGAGCTCTTTATTCTCTTTTGTTGATCCGGGTTCCGACTCGTGATCTCTCTATTCATTTGAGCTCAGATGCGAGCTCTTCATTATCTTTTGTTGATCCGGGTTCCGACTCGAGATCTCTCTACTCCTTCGAGCTCAGATTCGAGCTCTTCATTTTTCTCTGTTGATTCGGGTTCCGACTCGTGATCTCGTTACATCATTCGAGCTCTGATTAGAGCTCTTCATTTTCTTTTGTTGATCCGGGTTCCGACTCGTGATCTCTGTATTTTATTCGAGCTCTGACTCGAACTCATCATTCTCCTTTGATTGATTCAAGCCATTTCGATCCTCAGGGTCTGTCAATTGTTCAAATTTGATATTTTGCCTTCCAAATGCCAATTTAAATCTTCAAATCAGGCAATTCTCCAATTTCGACCTTCGGGTCACCCAATTTCCAATTCTCAATTTCAATTACCAATTTCCAATTTTCGACCTTCGGGTCAATCAATTGCCAAATTTTCGACCTTTGGGTCAATCAATTTCCAATTTTCGACCCTCGGGTCAATCAATCTCCAAATTTTTGACCTTCGAGTCACCCAATTTCCAAATTTCGACCTTCGGGTCACTCAATTCACAATTTCGACCTTTTGGTTAACCAATTCTCAAATTCGACCGTTAGGTCATCCAATTTCGACCTTCGGGTCATTCAATTTCCAACAACCAATTTTCCAATTTCCAATTTCGACCTTTGGGTCAATCAATCTCAATATCCAATTCCAATCATTTTCTCTTGCGAAAGACCCTTTTTAGGGAGAGTTCGAGGGAGCTCGTTCTTTTCGCATGCTATCCAATTTATTCACTTAGCCCCTTTTAGGGAGAGTTTGAAGGGACTCGCGTCTTTGTGAACCGTTTGCAAAACAATTTCCAATTTCACACGAGGAACCCTTTTTAAGGGAGAGGCTCGACGGAGACTCGTTTTTCTTGTGACCCCCCAATTTCATACTAGGCCATCTTCGTCATGAAGGACCCCCCCTTGCAGGGAGAGTGTGATGGACTCGTTCCTTTCATGACCCAATTTTCAGACCTCACTATTATCGGCCCCCTTTTCATAAGAGAAGCCTAATATTAGGGAGCTTTGACGAAAGCTCAATTTCTCTTCGAAAGTTCATTTTGCAAACACCTCCTTTTCAGGGAAGAGAGGAGTATTTCCCATTTCCCATTCAGGTAAGGGCTAAGTCTGAGTCTCTCTTTTTGGGGAAAAAGAGAGGATAATTTTCGTCACGGATGTGTTGAGCCGGATTTCAAATACTCATTTTCACCAAGGATTTCAAGAAAATTTTATCAAATTTGTCAATCAATTGTTGATTTCAGAATCTTTATTGCACTAATCTCTATCTCAATTTACCTTCAGCATTACTTCCGAAAGAGTGAAGCTTTTGCGAAAAGAGATTCAAAACTCAAATTCTTTCTATTGGCCAACCAAAAGGACGAAGGATAAATCCTCGAGATGGCCAGAAAAGAAGATTCAATGTTATTGAAAAGCCGTAGATGATCGATATTGATCGCAGTCAATGGCTCATCTTTAAAGGCTATTCTTGTAAGGACGAGGCAGTGGAAATATTATTAGTGCTAGAAAAGAGAGCATTTACCCAAGCCCTGTCTCCTCAGAATCACCTAAGCTGCAATTAAATATCCGCAAAAGGGATCTCTCACCTGTCGTCAAGATGAAGGCGAATTAGGCGAGTAGACCCCCGGGGCCAAAGAAGATTCGAAACATCTCCAAGATGACAGAGTTTGTGACGGATCCTTCCAGGGAAGGTCCAAAGCACTGTCAAGATGAAGGCAGATGCGATGAACCCCTCGACAATCCCTAAAAGGTATTTAATTTCAGCTAAAGATCTTCCAGCCAATGAGCCAATATCATCAAAATAACCCATAAGCCAATATCATCAAAGGAGGATCAGAACATCTCCAAGTTGAAGGAGTTTGTGACGTACCCTTTTCCCAAAAGAGAGAAAGAGAGGAAAAAGAAAGTTAGAACATCTCCAAAACGAAGGAGAATGTAGCCAAAACACTAGAGAGCCAAAAGAGTGCAGAAAGATTATCAAGAGAGAAACTCTCAGGATATCAAACTGCCAAATCTATCAAGAATCCTCTTTAATCTTGTGAAATTCTATTATCAATACTCTTTCATCAATTGCTTTCATAATATCAAATTCTCTTTCCTGCTCATATCAAGGAAATTGATAGCTTCCTTGAAGAAGGTCAATTGCGAGCAATTTGGATTTCAAGTCTCGATTCTACGAAGTGAACCTTATTTGGAGGTAATACTTTGGGTAGAAGAGAAAGAATATCTTTGCAACAATATACAACATTTTCAAAAATTTTGAATCAACAGCAAAATTTCTAACATTTTGACAATATTTTCTAGCTATCCTGACGTGAAGTGAGAGCTTGATGTCCGTCTTTGATACATCCAGACACCAAGTTTAAATCCCTCTTAAGGACTTGTTTCCTTCCCTTCTTTGAGAGCATGGACTCTCAGACTTGCACACTTCCCGGTGTCCCCACTGTCCCACCATAGACAGTTCTATTTCGGTTTGAGGTCGAACCACCAATCATTTCTCGCAAAAGGCAATTTCAAAAGCTAATTTTAGTCTCAGCAATGAGGCGCCCAAAATCAATCCCTTTTCAAGCTTTAGGGACCCCATTTTCCTTCCTTTTGCAAAACCCCTGTCGGATTTACTGTGCAAAATCCAAGGGTTCCATCATGGTCTCTTCCTTCGAGGATTCCATTTCATCTTCCGCCCGATCAGGATAAGGGTACAAACCTGAGCCTCCTTTGATGAGGTATTCCATTTCACCGCCCGATCAGGATAAGGGTATAAACCTGAGTCTCATTTCGATGAGATATTCCATTCCTCAATCAGATTAAGGGTCAAACCTGAGCTTCGTTCCGTACGAGGTATTTCTGTCCCATCCAGGTCAAGGGCATAAACCTGAATTTCACTCTCACAGAGTGAGTCTTTTCTCTTCATTTCATATCTATCATTTTCCTCGGGCTAATTTCCTCCACACCCAATCAGATCCTTCTAACTGGGGCATTTTTTTTATATAGCCCAAATTTGGTGTGTTTTTCTTTGCCACTAAGCTCGACCACAAGCCGGCTTAGTAGCAAAGAGGGGCATCTGTAAACACCCCAATATTTCACTCACCTCCCTGATATTTTCACCAAACATCATCATCCAGCCTTTGAAATCGCCAGAGGGCAAAATGGTCATTTTTTGAGCTCGGACCCTGCAAAAGTCCAAATTTCATCTGGAACTCTCAAAATTTCTCTATGTTTAACTCAGATGTTCAAAAATTTATTCCTGACAGGAGACAGACAGCTCCAAGTCTGGGTTCAAGATTGCATTTCATAAGACATGGCATTGCATATCATTGCACGAACATTTCATATCACTACATTGCACAGCATGTCATTTCGAGGTCCAGAACTCTCGATTTCAAAATTTTCAATCCAGATTCGAGTTCCAACTCTTTTCAAAATTGATTTCAAAACCCTGGGTCTTTAAAATTATCAATTCTTCCCATTTTACCCCCAGGGCTCTGAATTTCAAAATATTTCCTCAGGAAAACAATCTGGATAATTTTCAATAAATTTCAACTCAGATTTTGCCTTTTGTCAGTTATTCAACTATCATTCTTTTACAAAATCGCCCTACAGGGGCCAACTCTTTCCAAAAATTCCAGTTTTACCAATTAGTCCAGATTTTATGAAAATTCCAAAAAGAGGTTGTTGTCTTGTCCTTATTTCAATAAAGAAACAATGTAGGACCCACATTGAGGTGGTGTCACACAAGCTTTTCTTTTGAAAAATTTGAATTTTGAAAACCCAAAAATATAGGAGCCTTGTCCCCTGGATTGGCGCCACTTGTCTTTTCTCTCTCCTCCCATTTCCATGCCAAGTGTCAGTGTGGGGCTACCTTAAGAAGCCGCCACATGTCATCCCATTTATCTGCCATGTGTTAGTATCCTATCAGGCGCCATGTGTCATTTCAAAGAACACCAGGAGATGCCAAGTGTCATAGGTTGTTCTGTCTAGAAAAAGTGGAGGCTTGTCTCCACTGAGGTGGCGCCACTTAAAGTGTGTCTCCTGCAGAGGACACGTGTCAACCTCTCCCTCCTTCAGAAAAAGTAGCCTGACACATGTCTCTCCCTACCTTTATCAGAAAAGTAGGAGACACGTGTCACTCCTAGCCTCCTCCAGAAAAGTGGGCTTATCTCCTCTGAGGTGGCGCCATTTGGAAAGTGTCTCCTGCAGAGGACACATGTCAATCTCTCATTTCCTCAGAAAAAGCAGACTGACACATGTCATTCTCTGCTCTTCTTAGAAAAAGTAGAGGACACATGTCATTTTCTACCTCCTTCAGAGAAAGCTAGAATTCAAATATTCAAACTCCAGGCTAGGTGGCGAAGATCCTGAACTTCACCTTTTCTATTTTGTGTGAGATGGTGCCACGTGTCCCTTTCCCTCCTTTTCCTCCATCTTGCCACATGGCATTGTAGGAGCCACCCTGAGGGGGCGCCACATGTCCACCCTCCATTCCTCCAGGGCCAACCTCCATTTAAAATTCAAATCCCCCTCTAAGGTGGCGCCATCTGAAGAACCTCCTCCAGCAGGCTGACACTTGTCAGGTATGGAACCATCCTGGACTGCCACATGTCCAGATCTCCTTTCATCAGAAAAAGTAGAATTCAAACTCCTCTGAGGTGGCACCTTCTGAGCCCACTGCTCTGCTCTTTTGACATGTGTCAAACACCTTTTGAGGTGGCGCCATTCCAAAGCTCCCACTTGGCTTCATTTTTATTTTTTATTTTATTTTTAATAAAAGTAGCCCACCATAAGGTGGCGCCACCTGAGGACTCCCTACAAAAAGCAAGTTTGAATTTCAAATTCCAAGAGAGCACCCTCTAAGGTGGCGCCATCTGGGAGCTTCCTGCAGAGAAAATCAAGCAAACCAAATTTTGAAAAATTTCAAATCCTGCTGAGGTGTCTCACCCACAAAAATCTCATTTTTTATTTTCTCAAAAATCAAAATAGCACCCCTGAGATGGCGCCACATGGAGGGCTCAGATTGAGCCTGTTTGAAATTCAAATTTTTTTCAGAAAATCTATAAAAACAAGGCTCCACGCCCAGCATAGGGAGACCATTTTTTTTTAGCTCTTGTGAACTTGGAAATTCGACCTAGCCTTCCTGAAAATCCGATTTTTGCACTTTGGAATTCACGCCCCCTTTGGCTCAGTGAAGAAGGCATGATGGATCGATCTTGGTGAATCATTCGAAGCCCGAAGTGAAGGACGAACGAAGCTCGTGATAGCTGTCCCTTTCAAGAGCTCCAACGCTGCTTAACAAAGCAAGGTGCACTTCTTTTCC
Source organism: Nuphar pumila (assembly GCF_984573655.1). NCBI lineage: Eukaryota > Viridiplantae > Streptophyta > Magnoliopsida > Nymphaeales > Nymphaeaceae > Nuphar > Nuphar pumila. Next base: position 30,989,195 of record NC_143256.1, on the reverse strand, counting down.
TCTTGATTTGATTTCATAATTCGATTCGGGAGTCGTTTGAAGAAAGAGCTCATCCGAGAGATGGATTGAGCTATTCTCAAAAAATGACATACATAAAAATATTCAATTATGCTTCCTTGATGATTTTTAGCATTCGTGCATTTAGCTAGGTTTAATTTGTATTTTATTTTATTAATTTAGCACGTTTCATGAATTAATTAGGATTAATTTAGCATTTATTTCAATTCTGTTCATTTTCAGTAGTTCTCTGTTTTTGTCAGTCAGTCCACACGTCATTTCATGCATTTATATTTTATTACAAATCCCAAAAAAATCACGGAATGCGCCCTTAGGTGTCCCTAGAATTGTGTCAAAAATTAGGAGGCATTTGAATTTGTTTACTGCAGTAAACATTCAAAATGGCAAGTCGGGTTTTGTTACCCGGGATGCGTTTTGAAAATCATTTGCCAACTTGTAAAATCGAGATCTCCCTCATAAGAGATCCGATTTTCGATCCGAAAGATGTTCTGAACTCGGGAGAATGTCTAGTTTGTAACCTGATTTTCACAAATTTGTCTGATTTATTTTCATGTCTGACAAAAATCCGAGAGTTCGGGACACGTGTCAAAGCCTGATTTGGGCCTTTGAGATTTTGGATCGACTTAGGGCTATGGTTTCTCTTTGTGTGTTGCTCCAAATCCAAAACTGTAAAAAGTGAAAGTTATGTCCGAGATGTCCTATGTTTTCATATGGAAGATGGTGATTTTTAGAATAGTTGTGATACCTGTTTCGGATTTTTATTTTCAGTCCTCTGTTTTGCTGCATTAGTCTGTTCTGTCAATTTAGGAATGAAAAGTTATATTTTTATCTGTGTCTCTGTTGATCAAATGCCAAAGTCATGAACATAAACGTTGTTCATGTAGGTGTCGTGAGTATCTATGATTAATATCATAAATTTACATGGCTGTTTTATATTTGTTTAGCATTTTGCATCAGATTAGGGTGATTTTTACCTCTGTCAGAATTAAATCCCTGTTGCCGAATTCACCATGGCTCAAATCCTGAGGCTGTAAAAACCAAAAATGTTCCATTTCGGGTCCTTTAACAGTATGCAAAATATCAGAAGTTTTCATGGTATAAATCTTGCATTATCATGTTAAGCATTGTATTTGGTTCGGATCCATAGGCAAAATCCACCATTTTAGGATTTTCTTCAAATTTTAGCATTTAAATCATATCATTTTGTGATTTTTAGCATTCTAGGCTGTTTATCAGAGTAAGTAGATGCTTCATACCGAATTTGGTGCAATTTGGAATCCATTTGAGGTTCGGATTTGCCATAATATCAAAACAGGGTCCCGCAGGACCCGGATCCAAGCGAAAAACAAGCGAAATTCGTTATTTTGGATAAATTGCAAAATGCCAAATTCTGATTTTACAGTTTTAATGTATTTAGCAGCATGTCATCATGTCTCTTACTGCATTTCATCATCATTTGATTCAATTTGAATTTCAAAATCTCAATTTTACCGAGTTTTCCTTCAAAAAACCCTGATTTTAAAGGTATAACTTTATAATTAGGGGTATTTTGGTCATTTTGACAACCATTTCGAATTTCAAACTATTTTTCACTGAATTTCTTGCATTTACATCATTTCAAATATCAAGGAAGCATGAGGTTAGGGTTTATATCCATTTAAATCCAATAATTTCATAATATTATTGGAAAATCTTGGAAAAACCCACATATTTGAGCTAACCTTATTTCAAGTTTGGCAGGGATATTCAAAAGAAGGAGCTGAAGTCTGCAATTTCCTTTTATTTTATTTATTTAGTGATGTAATAATGTAAATTTTGGAATAAGATATTTAATTTCCTGCTTAAACTAGGATGCATATCATATAGTTTAAATTTATGCAATATCCTGCTTAGATGATTCATGCATTTTATTTCAAAAGCACTATGGATGTACATGAATGGCACGTGCACCAACTCTTAGGGAGTTGATGAACTCGGTGGAATCCATATTTACGGCCCTAGTCGGAATATGGACGAGACCCAGATCCATCATCTTTCTACTAGTCACATTGAGCCTACACTCTTAGGCTATCTTAAAATGCACATCATATTTCCAATGTTTTCAAAGCATTGTGCATTAAATCAATTAAACTCAGAACATATTCATGGCCACAGTCAGAATATGTGAAGGATTTATTTTGACTTAATACACATTTTTCCAACAAATTTCTTAGAAAGTCTTCCAAAGTGATTCATGCATTCATATCATTTGCATCATAAAACCATTGGTTTTCTCATGATTCTCTCAAGAAAACTTCATTCTCAAGAAAATCGATTTCTCAAGAAACTCTGAAGATTTTCCAAAATCGGTTTTCCCAATTCAAGTTTTCACAGTTTTCCATGGCAACCAGTCTCTCAAGAAACTTCTAAGTTGGATTTCAAAGATCAAAGTTTCCCTCGATTTTCCCTGGAAAATGTTATTTTAAGATTTTCAAAAAGAGTTTTCCAATCCTCCCCAAAGATCAAAATCGATTTCCAAGTATTTCAAGGGTAAGGTTCCCAGGATTTCAATTTCCCAAGTTTCAACTTTTCTTCTCCAATGAGTTTTCCTACAAATTTTCCACCATTTTCCTAAGAAATTTTTCAAAGTCCAAGTTTTCCTGAGAAGTGTTTCCCTTTTCAAATGTTCAGCTTTTTCTCAAGAATCACTTCTATTTTCCCAGGATTTTCAACTATTCCTAACTTTCCCACAACTTCATGAACTTTCCCGTGATTTCAAAAACCCTTTTTCACATGAGTTTTCCTGAGAAATTGACTTTCAGCTTTTTTCTGAGAGAATCTTTTCAACTCCAAATATTTTCCAAGCATACATCATGTTTTCCCAAGCTGCATTTTCCAAAACCTCATAGCACATGCCTGAATTCTCTGTGCATTTAGGATAGAACATAACTTCAATAATTTCGCTAAGTCAAGCACAATTTTGGTCCTTGGTTCGATTACCCCTGTTAAAGGCGGCAGGAACGGTCGAACCTCGTACCGACAGGTCGAACCTCGTACCGACAGGTCGAGCCCCATCCCATGGATTTTCCCGCAAATTTTAAAAACGGAGGCGAGTATTTCAAAACAATTTCCAAAATCCTGTCAAGTTTGAAGCGCGAAAGCGTTTCCCTCTTTCTCTTCCGCAAGGAAGGGAAGACGGGGAAAATTTTTTGCGACGATAACAATGGTCAAACTAAAAGCTGTAGACAAAAGGCTGGATGATGGAGATCATAAAGCCGATGCTTGCATCACTGAATCAGGGTGAATTTCCTGTTCCAACTACAATCAAACCATTGTTATGATTCATTCCACTGCATCATTTTCCATTGCAACCTCCTTCAGAAATGTATTAAATCTTCCACTCATGATAACTTTCAACAAACTATGATGAAAGGAAAACCTTGAAAAATACATCTAAGACCAGAGGAAAATTTTGATAAGGGCCCTGCAGCATACTATGATAAAGAAGTTATTTCAAAGTTCTGGTGCAAATCTGGGAGGGTTGATAAGTTTGGCCAGATATTAGGTAAAGAGGGTGAAAGTGCTGATTTGGACCTCTGTAATGGCCTACAAAAAAAAAACATGAGGATGAATTGGTACCTGAAGTAGCATGGAGGAGATCCAATATTATCCAGAATGCTCCTTTCTGTGGGTCCTTCTGGGAAAGATTCGACTATGGGAGTCTCTATCCCTTGCAGCTTTAACTAGTTGTTGCTCAAATTGACACATAGATCGAATACATTGGTAAGTTAATCTGCAATTTTTTATGCCTGTATGTTGGTTTGTACTGATATATTTTGATTTACATTTTTCTTTTCCCCTCAACTAGCCCATTCCCTGCATATTGTTTTTTTATATAAGCATCCGGTGCTCATCATAAATGGATTTGATCCTAATGGATCACCGAGGTAATATGCTCCAATCACCCTTTTGATCTGTTTGAGCATCATCGCCCTTGACCATTTCATGTTTTCGATCTTGTTGTGATCACACATGTCCCTCACCTCATGACCACCCATCGATACTTTCTCCATCTCTGCTACACAGCAGTACCACCTGTTGCTCCCAGCATTTCATCCACTCTCTCATCATGCTACTTTGTGTATATACAACACTTATCACTACAACCTGCAGATCACCCACCGTGAGCAGTGAAGGGGAGCCTTCGAGTAAAGCGAGAAAGCGCAAGTAGGTTGCAAAAACCTTCTGGAAAGTCTCTTGGTTCACCATCAAAAGCCTCTGCAAAAGGTTCTGTCCAACCTTGTTTTGCTGTTTTGTGTGTTTGCTTTAATTTTTGGGTGCTTGTAAGCATATAATATAGTTATAGGCTTCTTTTGCTTTATCATATGTATATGTCAGCTGCCAAAAACATGTCTATTAGTTAAAATTTTGACTCATGATACCCTTCATGACAATACACTGTCCATCCATCTCAACAATATAACTCATGTCCCCAATTGGAATATGAAAGCAGCCCAGCCGTGAAGGGGTGACCAACCCATTTCTGCTGCCATTCGGATAAAGGATCGCAAAATGCTGATCCTGCACCTTCCCTGCTGGTCATTGTGCATATGCCCATCTTCCACTGTAATCTGCACCTTAGGGCTCAAAACTTTGGGCTTTTGAAATTTGAAATATCAATAGGATAATATACTTTCAATGTTGGAATTTTTATTGCTTATAGTAGTCTAACTGTTACTTTGTAATGTCTCCTGTGTCGAAATTAATATGAGCTGTGATGATTGTTTCTTTCTCATTTGTTACCTATATATGTACGTATTACTGATATCTATCACTGTTGCATTAGCATCTCCACCACACAGTATCCATTTGCTATACTGTGTCCACTTTTTCACCTGTCACAGTCACTCATCCACCACTTTCCTGTACAGCAACAACAATGTTTTATAATACAGCCTTAGCCCTCCTACAGTGTGCACATACGTTGTATGTATACCCTATGTGTGGCACACTGTTGTACCTCTTTCCCTGTTACCTATCACCACATTTTCCTAACCTCTGTGTAGCCCACTTCACAACCATCACACAACATATATTGTCTTCACGTCACTGTTAACATATCCCATATCTCACAGCATTGTTGTAGCACTATTATCACACATGTTGTGCACTCATTCATTAGCACCACTAACACCATCATCTATAACCTTTTTTTCCATTTCCTGTTGTATGTTTTTTTTTTTTAGACTCACAGCAGTACTCCTGCACTGCTGTGACGTCCCCCCGTATACCTACAGCAGTGTTTGGCACTGCTGTAGCCTTTAAAACATACCTACAGCAGTGACAATGCACTGCTGTGGTTTCCCTTTCAAATTCCTACAGTAATGTCTCATATGACTACAAATCCCAGTGATGCCAAGCATTACTGCAATCTCACTATACCCTGTAGCAGCACATTACCCACTCCTTTACACCCCTGTGCACATATCCTTTCACAGCATCGATTTGGCTGTCCTGCCAATGTGTTTGGTACCTATCTGCCTCAATCGTTGTTGCAGCCCATCATCACCCTGTATCCTTCAAGTTGGTCATTCTAAGCAAAAGGTCAGCCGATCCAACTTTGAATCAATGGTCATATCGATTTTGCCTTCATACAGACTCTGTTTTCCTCTGTTTAGTACCAGCACCTTCCCTGTTAGGCATTACCTGCTATTTCCCTTGCAGCATCTAGCTCCACACCTTTGCCCAGATCAGTTGCACGACACTTTCTTTAGTCACTCATGTTGTCCATTGCACATCATCTCCACTACCTACAACAGTACATGTATTCATTTCCAACCCCAATTCTCATCTTATTTATGTTGTATATATACATATATATATATACTTATATGCACATATACATAGATATGTATATAAGTATATATGTATGTCATTTCCCATCTTTCCATCATGTATGAGCACTTTTGACATCTATATGATATGTGCAATTTTCTTCTATTTTCTTCTACTAATCAAGTGTTTCGCAGGGAATATGTGGAGAATATCATTATTTGGAGTTGTAAATTCAATTTCATGTATTATAATAGTTAGATCTTAATGAGAATTTACATTTCATGTTTTAGATAGAATGAATGAGCATTGTAAAATGTCATAAATTGCTTATTTTCATGCTTTTTTGCCTTTAATTTTCAAAATTTTACAATGGTGAAACACGAACGGCACGTGCACCATTTTGTAAGAGGTAATTAATCCTAAGTTGATGATTTACATCAATGGCCATAGTCAAGATGTAAACAAAACTTAGTATCTTTATATTTTATAAAATAACACTAGATCCACACTGGATCCTTTTCAAAATTCATCATATTTTCTTTAAATATTTTTTCTTTTATCAGAGTTTTATTTAAAATTAATTCAATATATATACCAATGGCCATAGTCAGGGTATATTGAGAATTAATTTCATTTTAAACTCTATAAAAGCACCAAAATATATTTTATTCTTCACCTGAATTTAAATATGATTATTATATAATACATTCAATGACCATAGTCAAGGATGTATTATGTTTTCAATCTTATTTTAATTCACTTAAAGAATGAAATAAGATTTTCAAATCCAATTTTAAAATTCTTCAAATTCATTCATCATTTAGGATAGAATTGCATCATATTTTCCAAAATTCCCTTTTCAAAATTCCAAGTGATTCTTTTTCTTCATCTCTCAGATCAAATCTTCTTTATAAATTCAAATTCAATTCTATCTCATTTTCAAGATTTAAATTCAATTTCAAAGTCCAATTTGACTTTGAAGTTTCAAAATCATTTTTTTCGCATTCAAAATTCAAATTTCTAATTCAATTCAAAATCAAATTTCAAAGTTCAGATTAACTTTGAAGTTTCTGATTCATCTTCTGACTCAAAATCAAGTTTATTTTCTTATCTCCAAATTCAAAGTACAATTTGACTTTGAAATTCATTTGTATATTCAAGATTCAATTTCTAAATTTCATTTTCCAAGTTCAATTCAAACTTTGGAATTCTTGATTCATTTTCAGGATTCTAATTCGAATTGACATCCCAAATTTCAATGCTCAATTTAAAACTTTAAAAATCTTGATTCATCTTTTAAATTTAAACTCGAAAAATCCAATTCTAAGATCTAGAACCCAATTCCATCTTGAATCTCAGACTTCAGATCCAATTCCATTTTAGGATCCAGAATTCAACTTCCACTTTGGATCTCAGACTTCAGATCCAAAATCCATTTTAGGATCCAGAATTCAACTTTCACTTTGGATCTCAGACTTTAAATCCAAATCCATTTTAGGATCCAGAACCCAATTCCACTTTAGATCTCAGACTTCAGATCCGATTCCATTTTAGGATCCAGAATCCAATTCCATTTTGGATCTCAGACTTCAGATCCAAGTTCCATTTATGATTCAGAATTCAATTTTATCTTGGATTTTAGACTTTAGATCCAATCCCACTTAGAATTCTAGAACCCAGATCCGACCCCATCTTGGGTCTCAAATCTCAGATCCACTTCCACCTCAGATATTAGATCAAAATTTCATTTCTAAATTCATCTTCTATTCTCAAAGTCAATATTATTTCTCAAGTCTAAATTCAAATTCAAAGTCCATTTCTGACTTTGAAGCTTCATTTCCTTTTTAACTCATCTTCCAATTATTTCTTTCTCAAAATCAAGATTTATTCGTCCAACTCTGATTATTTCAAAGACTTAGAACTTCAAAATGTTCCTCTTGATCTACCTCAAGGTTCTAAGTTTAGATTGAATCATTTCTTCACTCTATTATTTAATTCATCTCAGAAGCACTTGGAGATCTCCAAAATCATTTCTTTTCAAAAGAGCATACATCCTTGCATCGCACAAGCATGACTCTTTGTGCATTTAGACTTAGAATAAATTCTCAGATAATATTTAGGCAAAGCAAAAAGGCATAAATTCGATCCTTGGTTCGATTACCTCTGGTAAAGGCGCCAGGAACGGTCGAACCTCGTACCGACGAGCGAGCCCCGTCTCCCAATTTTCCCGCAAATATTTCAAAACGGAGGCGAGTAATCTTTAAAATCTTTTTTCAAAATTAAGGTCAAGTGAGACCTTCGCAGAATATTTCCTCTCTCTCTTCTTTCTTTTCTTTTCTCTTATCTCTTTCTTTCTGTCTTTTATTTTCTCCCTTCAAAAAGGAGGAGATAGAGGTTGGAAAGGAAAAGAGAAGGAAGAGAAAGAAACCACAAGAGAGAAAAATTTTTGCGATGATCATAGTTTTGGCGACCGTGATGGGACTCGTCTTCGTCCGGTCGAATTTAATACCTTTTTCTTTTGCTTTGATATTATCTAAGTTTTTATTCTATAAATGCCAGCTTTATTTCCATGCAAACCTTAGGAAACCTAGATTCTGTCCTAAAAGCTGACATCATTGCATATACGATTTAAGTATGGTTTGGTAGGACCATATTGAGGAGATTATTCCATGTTCACATTAGATTTAGGTTTGAAACACAACTCTCCTCAATTTTAGGGATTGAATGTAAACAATGTATGCAAGTGTATGCTTCTTTTCATTTAAATCTATCTTCTTTAGGACTTGCAATAGAGATTTCTAGTTTTATCTGCATGTTGATCATGTTTTTTAAAAACATCTTTACCTATATTGACCCAGTCTTCACGTTGCTGGGCTGTCTCATTGAACCATAGTTTGGGAGAGAGCCTCACAACTGGACCACTTATTTGGGTTTGTGCCCCCCTACCACGTACCTAAGGGCCATAGTCCGAGGTATGTCGGTAGGTGCTCAAGGATGTTGGGAAGCCATTACCTTAGAACCGGAGAAATATTCTTACATCATGTACTTCGAGCTTCGGCTTGGGTATATCGGTGTATTTTGATTGGAATCAGATGATATAAACCTTAGAGTTAGGATTAAGGTCCTACGAGCCTTTTCAAAATTTTCATTTAGAGTCAGCTTCTAGGGAGTGCTATTATGTGCATCATTGCTTGTATAAATTAATTCTTTTTTTAGATATTATCTTGAAAATTCTTATCTTTTCAAAACCCTGGATCTTTATTTCATAAAAATTCTTTTATTTTCTCAAAATCCAGGATGGTATATTTCTTATTTCTTTATTCTCTCATAAATTTCTTAAACCCTGGACATTCTTTTAAATTCTTTCCCCTATCTTTCAAAAGTCCAGGCGTATTCTTCTTCTTCTGATTTATTTAAATTCTTTTGATCCTGCCTGCAATTTTCAAAAATATTCAAGGTCTTGTCATTCATCTTCAAAAATACTCTTCCTCGTATATTCCATCTTCTTCATATAAAATCCTTTTTATCGAGAGATCTCTTTAAAATTCTCTTTCATTATCTCTTTTCCTTTCAAAATTTCTTTGATCTGAACCTTTCATTTATTCGCCAGAAAACACCAACAGTTCCAATCATGGTTCAAACGAGAGCAGGGAGAAGGGCAGCTCAGCAGCACGATAACAGCGAAGTGGAAGAGATGAACTCTTCCAGGTTGTCCCGAAAACATGATTCAGATGAGGATGATGTCGACCCAGCGATGTATAAAATCTTTCAAAAGATGATGGCAAAAATGATGTCCGAGCAAGCTGGGGCAGGTTCAAAGAAAACATCCTCTAAAACCAAGGTCAAAAGAAAGCCAGTGAAGAAGCATGTTAGGATCAGCAAGAAGAAGGTTCAGCAAGACAGCACCTCTGAAGGTACAGAGTCAGGAGAGGAGGATTTCGAGGAAGAACAGTTTGTGTTTGTCCCGAGACATCTGCGACAAGTCAAGAAGGTGGCAGAGGAACCTGAATCAGTCAACAAACCTAAAGATGGGGTCCCAGCGGAAGACTTAGTTCAAATATTGACGAAGATGGTCAAAGACCTACAGATCCGAGATAAGAGAAAGAGGGTATATACCAGACAGGACTTCTACCTTGGTCTAGATGGGGACAACAGCTTGGAAGATCTCCCCCGAAAATTTATTAAGTTCGATGGGTCCGGCAACCCAAAGGCCCATCTCGCAATGTTCTTCGCCGAATGTGCCAGATTCAGTAAAGACAATCGAGCCCTCTTCTTGTGCTTTCCTCGCAGCTTAGAAGGCATAGCCGCAAAATGGTACGCAGAGCATTTCAACCCCGTTGAGCTGCAAAATTTTGACAAGGTCGTTAATCTGTTTGTAGAAAGATTCATGTTCAATACTGAGGCACTGCCAACCCTCAATCACCTGTATAACCTGAAACAAGGAGATAAGGAAAAGGCCGTAGACTTCATTTAGAGGTGGAGAGATACCTGCAACAAGATGAGAACCCCCATTTCAGAGGAGCACGCACTCCAAGTTATCCTGAACAATTTTTCTCAACCTCTTAGAAGCCTCATTTCCACTTACCCATTTAAATCATTCATAGAGCTTATCGAACGAGCTTAGTGGCTCGAGATGGGGATGGACAATGGGAATTATGAGGGTATCACTCTCATTAAGGGCGGCCAAGACCTCAAAAAGAAGGTGAATTATACATTATCGGCTAATTTTGGGGGCAGTAGCAGTAAGGATAGCACGAACAAGCAGATGGGGCAGCGAGAGGAACCCTCTAACAAGAATGACAAGCCTGTTCAGGCCAAGCAGAAGGAAAAGATAAAACGTGATGGTTGGGGTTATGACCGCCAATTCACTGCTCTGGAACAGTCCCTCGAACAAGTTTTGGAGTATATGTTGAGTAAAGATATGATTAAACTTTCGAGAGTTTCTGATCCTCCGGTCTCCCTGGGAAAATGGAAGGACAAGTTCTGCAAGTTCCACCGAGCAGTAGAGCACGACACCGAGCACTGCTTTGTCCTAAAGAACATCATCCAGGATTGTATTGATAAAAATCTTTTGATAGAGGATGAAGAAGAAGAGCAGCCCGCTGTCCTAACCAAGCCTTTTCCGGACCACTCCAAATGATGTTGAAGTTTCTTTGTTTTTCTCCTTTTCTTAATAGTCATCTTGTAGGGGCAAGTCAGCCCCAGTCTCCTGTGATCTCTTTTTATCACTTGTAAATATCCAAGTTTTGTTTTCAGTCATTACTTATCAATGAAATGCAATTTTCTTCCTATTTTTTGTTCAATTCTTATTCCTTTCGCCATATTGGAGCACATTTTATTGTTAAAATTGCATTTACGCTCCAAAATACTCTTTTGCCATCAGATTCCTATTCCTTTGCGGGACAATCCTGACATCATTTATGAGAGAAATGATATTACCTATGAGGGTCTTTCAAAAATCATGAAAATTTTTCATGTTTAGTCCAACCTTTTTCAAAGATCAACCCCTGTGTTAATCATATTTTCCAAAGTTGGTTTTCGAAACATCACATTCAAAGATCAACCCTTGTGTTGATCATATCTTCTAAAAATTGATTTCAAACCATTGCATTCAAAGATCAACCCTTGTGTTGATCATATTTTCTAAAAATTGGTTTCGAACCATTGCATTCAAAGATCAACCCTTGTGTTGATCACATTTTCTAAAAAATTTGGTTTCGAACCATTGCACTCAAAGATCAACCCTCGTGTTGATCATATTTTCTAAAAAATTGGTTTTCAAATCATTGCTTCAAAAATTAACCCTCATGATGATCTCTCGTGAATGATCCCCTTTCAAAGATCAGCTCTCGCGGTTAATCTTTCTTTCCAAAAAATGATTTTCTCCTATTCTCGTCTCATTCCAAAGATCCTACATGCAGACAGGATCAAATAAAACTCTTTTCTCAATTATTATCAATTTTTCGTTTATCAATCTTTATCAGTTTTATTCATCTTTATCGATTTTTTCAATCTTATTGATTTTTCATCCATTTTTATTAATTCTTCTTGTCATTTTTATTTTTAATTACCCTTTCAGGTTAAGGGATAAACCTGATGCCTCTTTCCCATGAGGTACTCCTTTTTTTCCTTCTTTTTTCCCTTTCAGGTTAAGGGATAAACTTGAATCATCTTCCATAATTTCTTTAATTTTCATCAATTCTTAATCTTCTTTTATCTTTTCTTTCAAAGATTTGGGTTCCGACTTGAGTCTTCCCTTTTATCTTTTCTTTTGAAGTTTTGAGTTCCGACTCGGGCTTCCCTTTGGTTCTGATTGGACCAATCATTTTTCTTTTATCTTTTATCTTTTCCTTTTAAAGATTCGGGTTCCGACTCGGGTCTTCCTTTTATCTTTTTCTTTTGAAGTTTCGAGTTCTAAATCGGGCTTCCCTTTGGTTCTGATTGGACCAATCATTTTCTTTTATCTTTTCCTTTTAAAGATTCGGGTTCCGACTCGGGTCTTCCTTTTTTCTTTTGAAGTTTCGAGTTCCGACTCGGGCTTCCCTTTGGTTTTGATTGAACCAATCATTTTCTTTTATCTTTTCCTTTTAAAGATTTGGGTTCCGACTCGAGTCTTCCCTTTTATCTTTTCTTTTGAAGTTTTGAGTTCCGACTCGGGCTTCCCTTTGGTTCTGATTGGACCAATCGTTTATCCTTTATCTTTTCCTTTTTAAAGATTCAGGTTCCGACTCGGGTCTTCCTTTTATCTTTTCTTTTGAAGTTTCGAGTTCCGACTCGGGCTTCCCTTTGGTTCTGATTGGACCAATCATTTTTCTTTTATCTTTTCCTTTTAAAGATTCGGGTTCCGACTCGGGTCTTCCTTTTATCTTTTCCTTTGAAGTTTCAAGTTCCGACTTGAGCTTCCCTTTGGTTCTAATCCTCGCATTAGACCAATTGTTTTCCTTAAAAGTTCGAGTTCCAAAACTCGGGTTTTTCTTTTATCTTTTCCTTTTAAAGATTCGAGTTCCGACTCGGGTCTTCCTTTTATCTTTTCTTTTGAAGTTTTGAGTTCCGACTCGAGCTTCCCTTTGGCTCTAATACTTGCATTAGAGCAATTGTTTTCCTTAAAAATTTGAGTTCCAAAACTCGAGTTTTCTTTTATCTTCTTCTTTTTAAGATACGGGTTCTGACTCGAGTCTTCCCTTTTATCTTTTCGTTTGAAGATCCGGGTTCCGACTCGGAGTTTCTTTTGGATCCAACGCTCGTGTTGGAACCAATCGTTGCGTTGAAAATTCGAGTTTTTCAACTCGATTCTCTCTTTTATCTTTTATCTTGAAAATCTAGGTTCCGACTCAGGTTTTCCCCTTTTATATATTCCATCTTCCTTTTAAATATCTGAGCTTTAACTCGGATTCCTATCTCCTTCATCAAATTCCGATGTTTTCATTGGTCATTTTGAATTCCAATTCCATGAGTTGGTCCTTCAAAATCCCAATTGGTCCTTTAAAATTCCAATGTTTACATTGGTCCTTCCAAATTCCAATTGCTCAAATTGGTCCTTCAAAATTTCAGTTTTACACTGGTCCTTCAAAATTCCAATGTTTACATTGGTCCTTCCAAATTCCAATTTCATAAATTGGTCCTTCAAAATTCCAGTTTACACTGGTCCTTCAAAATTCCAATGTTTACGTTGGTCCTTCCAAATTCCAAATGCTCAAATTGGCCCTTCAAAATTCCAGTTTACACTAGTCCTTGAAAATTCTAATTGGTCCTTCATCAAAAATCCAATGTTTACATTGGTCCTTACAAAATTCCAATTTCATAAATTGGTCCTTCAAAATTTCAGTTTTTACTGGTCCTTCAAAATTCCAATGTTTACATTGGTCCTTCCAAAATTCCAATTTCATAAATTGGTCCTTCAAATTTCCAGTTTTTACTGGTCCTTCAAAATTCCAATGTTTACATTGGTCCTTCCAAAATTCCAATTTCATAAATTGGTCCTTCAAAATCCCAGTTTTTACTGGTCCTTCAAATTCCAATGTTTACATTGGTCCTTCCAAAATTCCAATTTCATAAATTGGTCCTTCAAAATTCCAGTTTTTACTAGTTCTTCAAAATTCCAATGTTTACATTGGTCCTTCCAAAATTCCAATTTCATAAATTGGTCCTTCAAAATCCCAGTTTTTACTGGTCCTTCAAAATTCCAATGTTTACATTGGTCCTTCCAAAATTCCAATTTCATAAATTGGTTCTTCAAATTTCCAGTTTTTACTGGTCCTTCAAAATTTCAATGTTTACATTGGTCCTTCAAAATTCCAGTTTTTACTGATCCTTCAAAATTCCAATGTTTACATTGGTCCTTCCAAAATTCCAATTTCATAAATTGGTCCTTCAAAATCCCAGTTTTACACTGGTCCTTCAAAATTCCAATGTTTACATTGGTCCTTCCAAATTCCAATTTTCATAAATTGGTCCTTTAAATTCTAGTTTTACACCAGTCCTTCAAAATTTCCAATTTTCTCAAAATGGATCCTTTAAATTTCCAATTTTTCTCAAATTCATCCTCCAAAATTCCAGTTCAATATTTGGTCCTTTAGCAAAATCTTTTACCAAATCCTTTTTACCTAGGTCCTTCACCCAAATTCTTTACTTAAACTCCTTTTTATATTGGTCCTATAAAAACCAATTTCACTGATCAAAATTGCTAAAAAAATAAAAATTTCATCCCTAGGTCTTATCAAAATCTATATTGAGTGATTATTTCACCAAGGATTCTCAAAAATCTTGTCAATCTGCTAAAGTATGTGTTGATTCCACTATTTTACTGCACAAAAGAATCACCTCAGATTACCTCTAGTATTCTTCTCAAAAGGGTTAAGCTTTTGCTAAAAAGAGTAAAATTCAAATCTTCTCTCTGTTGATCAACCAAGAGGATGTAAGAAATATCATTGGTATGATTAGTGAAAGAAATATTCGATGATGTTGAAAAGCTAGAAGCGAATCAATATTGATCATAGCTATGACGCATGTTTTACGATGACTTTCTGGCAATCAGGCAGTGGAAATATCCTGAGCGATAAAAAGAATCCACTCAATCTACATCTCCTCATTCATTCATTTAAGCTTCAATCAAATACCCGCAAAGGGGATCTCTCAATTGTCGTCAAGATGAAGGCGAATTAAGCGAGTAGACCCCCGGGGCCAAAGAAGATTTGAAACATCTCCAAGATGACGGAGTTTGTGACGGGTCCTTCCTGGGAAAGTTCAGATCACCGTCAAGGTGAAGGCGAGTGTGATGAACCTACCGACAAACCCTAAAAGATATTTGATTGCCGCTATCATCTAGAGATTTTTACCACTGAGCCAATATAATTCCTGAGAAAAAGAAGGATCAGAGCATCTCCAAGATGAAGGAGTTTGTGACGTACCCTTCTCTGAAAAAAAGAGAAAAGTAAGGTGTAAACACCCCAAATTTTCCACATTCATTCTCAAACAACCCTCCTCGTGCAGTGCCAACCCTGTTAGGTCAGTGTAGGAGTCAAACCCCGAGTCAGTTTCAGAAAATCACCATTTTACCAACTTTTATTCGGAAAATTACCATTTTACCCCTAGGTCATCCCGGACCCCAGTTAGTCGGAGTCAACCAAGCTCATTGGTCAGTTCAGAACATTTAGAATGTCAATCATCTCAAGCTCATCTGAGCTCACAATGAACAAGCCATTTTCATTTCTGACCATTACAGCCAAAATGGGATCATCTCTTCAGAAATGAGCTCATTTCTCACTCAAATCCAAGCCAATTGTCTCTGAGTCAGTCATTCATATTCAGTCATACTCCCCAGAGTCTAACTTGAGATCATCAGAAGTTCAAGCGCTCCAGTTTCAGTTCAAAACCATTTCCAAGTGTCCAGGAGCCCATTTTAGTCCATTTCAGCTCTTTCAACTGAAATTGAGTCGAGTTCAGCCAATTGAGCTAGTGTTCAAGCTTCGATTTTAGTTCACCTCAGTATTACTGACATTTGTTTCAGCTCAAACCCAGTTCAGGTTCGTAATTCACTTCATTCCAATGACTATTCCATACCATTTCTCTAAAAATGGCAGCTTTTCTTGAAAATTCAGTTTGAAAGGTCAGTTGAGTCAGTGTCCGGTGAGTTCATTTGAGTTCTGAAACTCTAAAACCCAGCTCAATCTAGTTCGTTTCAGTTGAATCCAGCTCAAACCCTAATTTTCAGTGTTACTCTAGCTTGGCAGAGCTCGAAAATCATTTCTTCAACCATTTTTGCAAATTTTGTCAATTTTAACGCATCTCTCCCTTCCTCTCTCTCTCTCTCTCCCTTTAGCTCTCTCCTTCTCTCTTGGCTGCTGCATCCACAACAGCCATCTTCTTCCCTGCAGCCTTCAATCTTCAACAGTTCTTCCACCGGTTCAGCATCATTGGCAGCTGCCATTGCTGCCCTTGCTCCCAAGCCACCACCATAGGCATAACAACCACAACAGCCACCATCTTGAAGCTGCTGCCACCTCCTTGGACGCCCAGTTCAGCCGTACCAGCCCCTCCAACTTCAGCCACCAGTTCCTTTGGTGCCAGTCACCATTACCACAACAACAAGTCTCTCTCTTGGCACCACCTTCAACCGGTTCCAGTTTTCCAGCCTCTTTCCTGTTGCAGTCATCAGTCCAGCCGGCACACCACCTTGCTGCCTCTCTCATGCTCATTCACCTTCTTTGCAGCCATCAGCCTTAGCAGCCACTTGAGCCAAACACGCCTTTAATCCAGCTCCAGCCAACACTAACTCCTTGCACCCTTCTTGCTCCAGCTGCACCAAGGCAGCACCACCCATACCTACAGCCATCTCCAAACGTGGTGACTACCATCATGGTATGTACCTCCAGCTGATTCCCAACCGCAGCCAGCCTTCATCATCCAACTGCAGCCCTCTTTGATCTCTTCAAGCACCCATACGTTGCAGCAAAAATTTTTTTAGCCTATCCAAGGTAAGGATATCTCCTTTCTTTATTTGACATTCATTTTGATTGCCCTCCTTATAGCATGTCAATATGAGGTTCTTCTTATTATTATTATTATTGTATGACTATCATGAATATTAACGTAAAATCCAGTTTGGAAACTGGATTTGTGTTGATATAAAACTCCTAATGAGAAGTTTAGAGGAGGCTAGATTCTCGTTGTCCTCTTATGACCATGTGAATGGGGTGATTCATCTATTCGATGGATCGAATCCCCCATTTCGTTTGGTTGATATTAAATGAATCATGTCCCCCATTGAATTTCATTTTGGTCTTATATTTTATGAAATTTTATTCAAAAATATGCATGTAGGTTGATTTATTAGCCATTACATTCATGCCATATAGACTTCATTACTACTTAACTTATAATGTGTAAATTGTCATTTTGATATAAAATCCATGCATTACTTCACATAGATTTCTTCATCAATAAATTTTGTAAATTCTGTGGCTATTAGATTTATGTGTTGTTGATCTCTTACAAAGAACCCAAATCAAATTAGGTTTTGTAACTCTATTTAGAAAATCAAACTCTAAATTGAGTTTTTTTTGCTTCTCTGAATTTTCAATTTCTGCTTTAGCAGACAAAAACCTCTGGCACCACCCTTGTGGAAGATCCGGATTGTCCTTAAAAAATCACAGTATATTTATAATTGAACCTACTAGTGATCTGGAAATTTTTAGGTTTTTCCAGTCAGTTTTGACCTCTGTAAAAAATCGGATTTTCCAGACTTTTGAGAAAATCTCGATTTTCTTTTGTCAGGGTATAGACAGATCCTAATGCACCGAGTCTGTTCAATCCGTAGCCCGTCTGCAACAACTTTCAATATGAAAGTTGTTCCTAACATAATTTCCTGTCATTTCCCAAAATTTGGGAATTTTTGAATCTGGTTCATTATTTTTCTTGGATTTTCCCTTTCTGTCTAACAGATTCCAAGGTCCAGAAATCTCAGAGATTTAGGTCTCTGATAACAGTATGGCCTTTTCCAAACCATAGCCCGAATCCCAATGGTGTCAAAATATAAAATTTTACTCTGTTTGTCAGGAACAGTTTCCCACAATTTCAGTCTTTTTTCCATCTGTCTTCTATTTTTCCCATGTTTTCTACCGAAACCTGTCTGTTTCCCCTAAATCCTAGAGTTGCCGGATTCCGATCCGACTTGCCGGAGTGGCACAGCTCCGACCATAGGTCAAAACCAGAAAGTGTAAAAGGACAAAATCCTTGCCTTACTGTCCTATATCACCCCATAAAATTTGGGAAATTTTTATGGAAGTTTGATATCCTAAATCTCCTTTAGAATCAACATTTTAGGCAAAAATCACAAAATTTAGGGTTTTTTTACTTGAATTTCTATATTTAAAAATACAAAAAAAATAGATTTTCGAGCTCCATTCTGTTTTTAGGGTTATTTTAGGTGTCCATGCCAAATTGGGTTTAATTTCAAGTTCATTTGCTCTATGTGTTAGTTTATCTTTAAATTCAGAAGCGAAAATCAAGCGAAAATCAGGTTAAATTTGATATTTTATGATATTTTCGCCATTTTAGGGTTTTATCATGTACACGAGCATGTAGAATCATATTAGGGTTAATTTCAATGTCATTTACATTTCACATTTTTCATTTTTTTGCAAAATTTATTTCAGAAAACCCTGGTTTCAAGGCCATAGTCTTGTTATCGGGGGTATTTTGGTCATTTTGATCTAAATTTCGAAATTTCAATTTCTAATTCCATAAATTTTCATGCATATCATCATATTTTATCATATTATGTTTGATTTATTTCATTTGATTTTCAAAATTCCAAAATTTACAAAAATTCTTTCAGAAAACCTTGATTTCAAGGTCATCAGGGGTATTTTGGTTATTTTGACCCCAATTTTGAATTTTCAAGTTTATTTTCGAAATTTATTCATTATTTATCATGTTTATATCAAAGGGGGTATGAATTTGGGTTTATATCTGAATAATATCCGATAATTTCCCATATTTTTGGATAAATTCAGAAAAACCTACATTTTTGTGCTAACCTTGTTTTCTAGTTTTGCAGGAACATTCAAGAAGAAGATTTAGCTTTTATTTCTTTTATTTTGATTCAATGTAAAAATCAATGTAATATTTGGAATAAGAGTTACATTTCTGCTTAGAATAGGGCTGCATTGCATATAGTTTAATTTATGCAAATTTCAATATGTGATGTATGATTCATGCACATTATTTCAAATTCACTATGGTTTACACGAATGGCACGTGCACAAGCTCTTATGAAGTTTATAAACTCGGTGGAATTTGTATTTATGGCCATAGTGAGAATACGAAGAAAACCAAGATTTATGATCTTCGTATTAGCCACATTCAGCCTACACTCTTAGGCTAACTTCAAAATGCACTGCATTTCTCAAAGTTTTAAAAGGATTTCTTAATTCCTCAATGAAATTCCCTTTTCAAATTCATATTCATTCATTCATATCATTCAAATTGCATTGTTTTCAAATTCATTTTCCAATTTCAATTTCAAAAAAATCAATTTTCTCAAGGATTTACCAAGTCTTTCTCAGGATCGGATTTTCACAGAATTCTAAATTTTCAAATGAGATTTCAACGTATTTCCCAAGTTCAAATCAAGATTTTCCTATGTTTTAACATTCTCAAATTTCAAAAACCCAAGTTTTCAGAATTCCCATTTTCCTGAGAACCAAGTTTCCTGAGAATCCATTTTTCCTGTCAAGTCATTTTCCAATGAATTTCTTAGATTTCCTCAGAATTCTCAAATCCATTTTCTTAGAAAAGAAATTCCAAATTTCAAAAATTGATTTTCCCCAAGATTCAAGTTTTACTAAGAATTCATTTTCCAATCAAATTTCTGATTTCCAATGAAATTCAATGATTTTCCCAAGGATTTCATTTCCAGCACTTTTCCAATCATTTTCCAGCATATTTCAATTTTCCAAAGCAAACATCATGTTTCTCAAACTTGCATTATTTTCAAAAATTCATAGCACAAGCCTGATTCTTTGTGCATTCTAGGAAAAATAGAGCATAATTTAGATATTTGAGTCAAGTTAAAGCACATAATTGGTCCTTGGTTCAATTACCCCTGGTAAAGGTGCCAGGAACGGTTGAACCTCGTACCGACAGGCGGATCCCATTCCATGGAATTTTCCCGCAAATTTTCAAAACGGAGGCGAGTAAATTTTCAAAACAATTTTCAAAACTTTGATCGAGTTTGACTCGCGAAATTCGTTTCTCTCTCGCAAGAGAGGGGAAAAAAATTGCGATGATAACATAAGGACATCTCCAAAAAAAAAAGGATGATGTAAAAGCCCGAAAAGCCCAATGACTCAAAAAGAGTGCCAAAAAGATCATTTATGGAAAAGCCTCAGGATATCAAACTGCCAAAATTGCCAGAAATCATCTTTTTTTATGCGAAATCCTTTCATTAATGTCTTTTCACTGCTTGCTTTTATGAAATTAAGAGTATTTCTTCTCTATTCATGTCAAGGAAATGGATAGCTTCCTTGAAGAAACTCAACAACCTTAAAATTTGAATCTGACTCTGAAATCCAGGGAGTTAACCTCTATTGGAGAAAATACTCTAGGTAAAAGAGGGAACATCTTTCACACATACGTGCACGCTTTCAAGCATTTGAATCAATTGCAATCACATCTCATTGGCGAAGTTTTCTAGCTATCCAAAAAATGAAATAAATGTCCAATATCTATTTTGATACAACCTACAGTTGTTTGTATTTTTCAAAGAAAGTTGCCTCGGTGAGGTCTTTCTCCCAGTCCCATCATGGTTTTCCCCATCAAGGAATCCATGCTTTGTATATCCATTCAAATAAAGAATTATACCTGAACCTCGTCTCAAGAGGTATTTTTCAAAAAATGTCCCATCCAGGTTAAGGGCTAAACCTGAGTCTTTTCAGAAAATTCTTATCTTTGTCTCAGCCATAAGACTTCTTCAAAATTTCTCCTTTTACCATTTCGAGATATTCATCCCAGAAGTCCCATCACGATTTCCTCATTTTCTTCTGTCCAAATTATTTTCATTCTCGAGGATTTCATTCTCTTCCCAAAACCTTTCAGGATAAGGTACAAAACCTAAAAAATAAAGCTTTTTAAAGACAAATCTTCCACACCCAGTTCAAACCTTCTGACTGGGGCATTTTTTTAGAAAATTTGGTGTGTCTTCTTTGTCGCTAAGCTCGGTTTATAACCGGCTTAGCAGCAAAGAGGGGCATCTGTGAACACCCCAATTTTTTTTCAAAAAATCCAAAATTTCCCTCTTTTGCCCTTGAGCCCATTTTCTGAATAATCAGGTCAATTTTTAACCAAAAATTCCATTCATTCCCTGAATTCGTTACAATTCAGACTCAAAGTCTTATCTATGACCTAGTTTTGATCTGAATCGGATCCAAACCCCTTCTTGAGAAAAATTTCAAAAATAAAAACCCGAATTCTCAGAAAACTCTTCTTTTTGTAAATATTTCTCAAAAAGTTCAAAAATCTCTCATTTTCTCTAGTTCTAGAGTTTTATACAAAAAGTTTAGAAAATTTCAAGAAAAGAGCAAAAAATAAAAATAAAAATATATATAGAAACAAAAATCGGTTTTTGAAAACTTCTTTTTGAAAAATAAACCTTTTGACAAAAACCAGTTTTTGCAAAAAACTTTTTAAGAGAACCGGCCTTTGAAATTTTCGATAAAAAGAACCTCCTTAAACGAAAAATTCATTTTTAGGGTTGCGGAGGCCTTCTCTCCTTCTCGCATCAGCTCTCTCTCTCCATTCCTTCATCTCCCTCTCTCGCCCAAACGCTCGATGGCAAAACCCTCCATCTCTGAACCCCCCTTTTCTCTTCCATCGTCGATTCCCAACGGCCTTCCTTCCCGAATTTTCTTCCCCTTCCTTAAAAGGGCACGCAGGGAACCCCTTTACCTCATCCATCTTCTACCCTTCCATCTTCTTCTTCTCGACCCATTTTCACCCCTCCACACGGCTCTAATCCTCTTCTTCTCCTTCTTATTTTCCCACTGTTTCTTCTTCTGATCATTTGAAGGAGGCCGATCATCCCGCAACGTCAAGGCTAAGCATCTCTCCTTTTCAATTGAAAGGTCTTCAGCTCCAGCGGTACAAGCAAACCAGCAATACTCTGAAAAGGTGCTCCTCGCACACCTCCTCCTTCAGAATTCCTGCAAAACGAAGCTAAAGGTCGAAGGCGTCTGCAGTTCCAAGTAAGTGATCATCCTCTTTCTTCTTCTTTTTCTTTTCCTTCTTCCTTGACCTTTTGTAAAACTTTTCCTTACTTAATCGTTTCTTTGTTTTAAATTCATTCCTCGATCTCTTTCTTTCGTCCAAATGCATAAATGGTGAGGTCGACGCTGCTTTAGCAGCGTCGACCCACCTGCTGCTATATCAACGGAATATACATTCCAACAAATCTTTGGTGTTTATTGAATTTCTCTGATTTTTCCGATCGAATATCTGTTTGCATCTGATTGTCTTGTTTTATTTTCATCTGTTTATATGTGATTTTCCATTTACGTTTTCTTTTTCTTACTCCTACTTATCCCATTCTCCGATTTGCCACAAATCTCTGTTCTGCTTTAATCATCTGTTAAGTTTTAAATTTCCTTTTCCATCTGGGTCGGCTGCTGATCTTAATGGTTGAAAATTCCTTTTTCTTATCTTTCAGATGTCTCATCTTTGCTGCTGCTTTACCAATTTTTCTTTTAAGAGTTCTTATCCCTTTTTTATTTTTGGTAGAAATTTTTTTGTTTTAGTCTTGCTTATGTTTTATTTCCATTTTACCCAAAAGCATTGCAGGTGGGATCGACCTGCAGATAGCAGGATCGGTCCACCTGCTGCAATAGCAAAAGGAATTCTCTAATTCCAATATTTAGTTATTTATCTATTTTTTTCTTCTCCTTCTTTTCTTTCCTACGATTTTTGGATCTCTGTTTTATTTTGGCTATCTATCGATTTCAATTGTCATAGCAGTCTTGATTTTCTCATTGTTGTCCTATTGATTTCTTGTTGAGATAGATCATCTATGGTATATCGAGCATATTTGCCAACATTCCCTTCATTTTGCTCTCTGTAATCTCATTTTTTTTATTGATCATAGCGTCCCTTTTTCTTTTCTTTTCTTTTATAAATTGTTTCGTGGGTTCTTTTCATTTTATCAAAAGAGTCGAAGGTCTGACTTCTGGTGATATAGAGATGAAGAGAGTGTTGTGGTTTCTCATTTACTTGCACTTCTTTGGCTTCCCATAGAAGCAATTCTAGCATATTGGTGAAATTCGAGAAGGCTCTTTTGCCTATAACCTCTTCGAGTTCAACTACATTTGTTTTCGAGGCTTCAGGGAGAGCTGATGGGAGGTCTTGCGTCAATCGAGGTACAGAATACAAGCTTGATGGTCAAACTAAAAGCTGTAGACAAAAGGATGGATGATGGAGATCATAAAGTCGATGCTTGCATCACTGAATCAGGGTGAATTTCCTGTTCAAGCTACAATCGAACCATTGTTATGATTCATTCCACTGCATCATTTTCCATTGCAACCTCCTTCAGAAATGTATTAAATCTTCCACTCATGATAACTTTCAACAAACTATGATGAGAGGAAAACTTTGAAAAATACATCTAAGACCAGAGGAAAATTTTGATAAGGGCCCTGCAGCATACTATGATAAAGAAGTTATTTCAAAGTTCTGGTGCAAATCTGGGAGGGTTGATAAGTTTGGCCAGATATTAGGTAAAGAGGGTGAAAGTGCTGATTTGGACCTCTGTAATGGCCAAAAAAAAAAAACATGAGGATGAATTGGTACCTGAAGTAGCATGGAGGAGATCCAATATTATCCAGAATGCTCATTTTTGTGGGTCCTTCTGGGAAAGATTCGACTGTGGGAGTCTCTATCCCTTGCAACTTTAACTAGTTGTTGCTCAAATTGACACATAGATCCAATACATTGGTATATTAATCTGCAAATTTTTATGCTTGTATGTTTGTTTGTACTGATATATTTTGATTTACATTTTTCTTTTCCCCTCAACTAGCCCATTCCCTGCATATTGTTTTTTATATAAGCATCTGGTGCTCATCATAAATGGATTTGATCCTGATGGATCACCGAGGTAATATGCTCCAATCACCCTTTTGATCTGTTTGAGCATCATCGCCCTTGACCATTTCATGTTTTCGATCTTGTTGTGATCACACATGTCCCTCACCTCATGACCACCCATCGATACTTTCTCCATCTCTGCTACACAACAGTACCACCTGTTGCTCCCAGCATTTCATCCACTCTCTCATCATGCTACTTTGTGTATATACAACACTTATCACTACAACCTGCAGATCACCCACCGTGAGCAGTGAATGGGAGCCTTCGAGTAAAGCGAGAAAGCGCAAGTAGGTTGCAAAAACCTTCTGGAAAGTCTCTTGGTTCACCATCAAAAGCCTCTGCAAAAGGTTCTGTCCAACCTTGTTTTGTTGTTTTGTGTGTTTGCTTTAATTTTTGGGTGCTTGTAAGCATATAATATAGTTATAGGCTTCTTTTGCTTTATCATATGTATATGTCAGCTGCCAATAACATGTCTATTAGTTAAAATTTTGACTCATGATACCCTTCATGACAATACACTGTCCATCCATCTCAACAATATAACTCCTGTCCCCAATTGGAATCTGAAAGCAGCCCAGCCGTGAAGGGGTGACCAACCCATTTCTGCTGCCATTCTGATAAAGGATCGCAAAATGCTGATCCTGCACCTTCCCTGCTGGTCATTGTGCATATGCTCATCTTCCACTGTAATCTGCACCTTAGGGCTCAAACTTTGGGCTTTTGAAATTTGAAATATCAATAGGATAATATACTTTCAATGTTGGAATTTTTATTGCTTATAGTAGTCTAACTGTTACTTTGTAATGTCTCCTATGTCGGAATTAATATGAGCTGTGATGATTGTTTCTTTCTCATATGATACCTATATATGTACGTATTACTGATATCCGTCACTATTGCATTAGCATCTCCACCACACAGTATCCATTTGCTATACTGTGTCCACTTTTTCACCTGTCACAGTCACTCATCCACCACTTTCCTGTACAGCAACAACATTGTTTTATAATACAGCCTTAGCCCTCTTACAGTGTGCACATACGTTGTATGTATACCCTATGTGTGGCACACTGCTGTACCTCTTTCCCTGTTACCTATCATCACATTTTCTTAACCTCTGTGTAGCCCACTTCACAACCATCACACAACATATATTGTCTTCACGTCACTGTTAACATATCCCATATCTCACAGCATTGTTGCAGCACTATTATCACACATGATGTGCACTCATTCATTAGCACCACTAACACCCTCCATCAACTATAACCTTTTTTGCCATTTCCTGCTGTATGTTTTTTTTTTTTTTAGACTCACAGCAGTACTCCTGCACTGCTGTGACGTCCCCCCGTATACCTACAGCAGTGCTTGGCACTGCTGTAGCCTCTAAAACATACCTACAGCAGTGACAATGCACTGTTGTGGTTTCCCTTTCAAATTCCTACAGTAATGTCTCATATGACTACAAATCCCAGTGATGCCAAGCATTACTGCAATCTCACTATACCCTGTAGCAGCACATTACCCACTCCTTTACACCCCTGTGCACATATCCTTTCATAGCATCGATTTGGCTGTCCTGCCAATGTGTTTGGTACCTATCTGCCTCAATCGCTGTTGCAACCCATCATCACCCTGTATCCTTCAAGTTGGTCATTCTAAGCAAAAGGTCAGTCGATCCAACTTTGAATCAATGATCATAACGATTTTGCCTTCATACAGACTCTGTTTTCCTCTGTTTAGTATCAGCACCTTCCCTGTTAGGCATTACCTGTTATTTCCCCTGCAGCATCTAGCTCCACACCTCTGCCCACATCAGCTGCACGACACTTTCTTTAGTCACTCATGTTGTCCATTGCACATCATCTCCACTACCTACAACAGTACATGTATTCATTTCCAATCCCAATTCTCATCTTATTTATGTTGTATATATATATATATATACTTATACGCACATATACATAGATATGTATATAAGTATATATGTATGTCATTTCCCATCTTTCCATCATGTATGAGCACTTTTGACATCTATATGATATGTGCAATTTTCTTCTATTTTCTTCTACTAATCAAGTGTTTCGCAGGGAATATGTGGAGAATATCATTATTTGGAGTTGTAAATTCAATTTCATGTTTTGTAATAGTTAGATCTTAATGAGAATTTACATTTCCTGATTTAGATAGAATGAATGAGCATTATAAAATGTCATAAATTGCTTATTTTCATGCTTTTTTGCCTTTAATTTTCAAAATTTCACAATGGTGAAACACGAACGGCACGTGCACCATTTCGTAAGAGGTAATTAATCCTAAGTTGATGATTTACATCAATGGCCATAGTCAGGATGTAAACAAAACTTAGTATCTTTATCTTTTATAAAATAACACTAGATCCACACTGGATCCTTTTCAAAATTCATCATATTTTCTTTAAATATTTTTTCTTTTATCAGAGTTTTATTTAAAATCAATTCAATATATATACCAATGGCCATAGTCAGGGTATATTGAGAATTAATTTCATTTTAAACTCTATAAAAGCACCAAAATATATTTTATTCTTCACCTGAATTTAAATATGATTATTATATAATACATTCAATGACCATAGTCAAGGATGTATTATGTTTTCAATCTTATTTTAATTTACTTAAAGAATGAAATAAAATTTTTAAATCCAATTTTAAAATTCTTCAAATTCATTCTTCATTTAGAATAGAATTGCATCATATTTTTCAAAATTCCCTTTTCAAAATTCCAAGTGATTCTTTTTCTTCATCTCTCAGATCAAATCTTCTTTATAAATTCAAATTCAATTCTATCTCATTTTCAAGATTTAAATTCAATTTCAAAGTCCAATTTGACTTTGAAGTTTCAAAATCATTTTTTTCGCATTCAAAATTCAAATTTCTAATTCAATTCAAAATCAAATTTCAAAGTTCAGATTAACTTTGAAGTTTCTGATTCATCTTCTGACTCAAAATCAAGTTTATTTTCTTATCTCCAAATTCAAAGTCCAATTTGACTTTGAAATTCATTTGTATATTCAAGATTCAATTTCTAAATTTCATTTTCCAAGTTCAATTCAAACTTTGGAATTCTTGGTTCATTTTCAGGATTCTAATTCGAATTGACATCACAAATTTCAATGCTCAATTTAAAACTTTGAAAATCTTGATTCATCTTCTAAATTTAAACTCCAAAAATCCAATTCTAAGATCTAGAACCCAATTCCATCTTGAATCTCAGACTTCAGATCCAATTCCATTTTAGGATCCAGAATTCAACTTCCACTTTGGATCTCAGACTTTTGATCCAAAATCCATTTTAGGATCCAAAATCCATTTTAGGATCAAGAATCCAACTTCCACTTAGGATCTCAGACTTTAAATCCAAATCCATTTTAGGATCCAGAACCCAATTCCACTTTAGATCTCAGACTTCAGATCCGATTCTATTTTAGGATCCAGAATCCAATTCCATTTTGGATCTCAGACTTCAGATCCTGGTTGATAAGTTAGAAACATATCAACAGGTGTATTTAGAATGTGAGTGCAAATGCACATGTGGCGAAAAGACAAAATTACCATTGGCAATTTGGAGAAGACGTAGCAATCCATTTCAGTCATTTTCATTTTTAGATTGTCATTCAATTAGAATTGTAATGTTAACATAGTTGTAAACATTTATGATATTAATAAATTGAAGTTTTAGATTTAATTTGAATATATCTTGTTCCCTGTAGATTTGACTCATACTCGCCACATTCGTGAAAAGTCGGTTTTTATTACTTGATTGGTGATTTTCCAAAACACTTTCAACGATAAAAATAAGGTTTAAAATAACACTTGCTAAAAGTCCATCAAGTTTTTGGCATCGTTGCCGGGGAACGACGATTATATTCTGATTATTTCTGAGATTTCAGTTTATTAATGTGTTTAGTTAGTTGTTTTTATTTGTTTTAGTCAGTAGGATTTAACATAGTTAGCAAATGTAGGATTCACATGTTGTTTTTCTTAGGATTCACTGAATTACGTGATTCAAGGGGCGGATAGACAGATGAGTTTAGAGAACATAGCTTGTGCTTTTTTGTATTTGCTAAAATTACAGATTTTAGATTTAGATTTATGTTAGCTATCATAATTGCTTAGAGTAATTCTGTCATAGTTTAGCTATTTATTGTGTTAGAATTTTTATTTTGTTTATTGTTTTTCTTTGTGTATTATAGGTAGGTATATTAGAAATAAAATTGTTATCTGTTTATGTGTTTTGTTTTGATTTTTGTTTCGAATTCCATTGTTGTTATGCATGAATACCATTCCATCTGATGCTTCAATGCATGAGTTCAAGTTACCAGATAGAGAGCACGCTTTTAGGAGCAAACCATTGACCAGATCAGCAGAAAACTATGCATTCGTATATGCATAGTGGTGGTGCGAAGTCAAGTCAATCGTCAGCTTCAAAGGCTTGGGCATATTAGGTTGTATCTATCCTTTCTCCCGTATCTGTATTACTGTTTTAGTGTGCATCTATATTGCAATTTTATATCTCTGCATGCCACTAGGGACAGTGGCATTCAAGCATGGGGGGTGGTTCAGTAGATACACACTGTTTTGTCTTGTTTATCATGTTTCGGTAACTAAAACTCATAAATTAGGTGTTTCAAAAAAAATTTAGCATATATGAATGTTTTTGACGTAATCTGACATATTAGAAATTTTTAGAAGCCCCATGAGGAAATTTTTTTCTGAACAAAGCTAAAAAGAATGAGTATTTATGTGAAGTTCAAAGAAAAAACTATATTCAAATGTGAAAAGATAATATTGAATCACAAAGTATAAGTAAACACAGTCTGAAATAAACTACTAAGTAAATGAAAAACATTAAGAAAAAGCTTGAGCTCAAAAGAAAAGAGCCTGCATTAGGTTGTTTGGATAACTTCACGATCCCGAGTAAGATGAGTTCAGATGCCAGTCAAAGCGTTTGAATTCCACCTGAAAAGGAGAGTGAAAACTTTGTGAGCCTCAGAAGCTGAGACCAGACAAAAGTTGAAGTGTCTGAATCTCGTGTCGAAAAGGTAAATGAAGAAAGTCACTTTTGTGCCTAGTTAACACCCTCGACATACAGATAGTGGTATAAGAAGGCATTAACATTGCACATGGCACAAAAGTAAACCACACGCAAGCTACCAAAAGAAAAGAAAAAAAATAAAAGAAAACAAAAGAAAAGAATCTGAAAGAATTGAAAAAATGGAAAAATTGAAAATCCAAAGAAAATGAGAGCTTACATGAAAAGAAAAAGGCATTACTTAGAAGTAGAATGAAAGACTGTGCAGAAAAATACACAAGTGAAGAAAAATGAACAATAGCATGATAATACACACTTTTCTGAGAAACAAACATAGATAAATGCGATTTTTAGAAGAGTGATAGGAAAATTTTTAGCGTGGAGGCATAAAATCTCTAATTATGTTCTGAGAAGTGAAAAAATACATGAAATGCCTGCTAAGATTGATTTCTGAAATTGCCTAGCATTTTAAAAGAAAATTTTGAATTTCTACATGATTTCTAATGTTTGTGGGTAGCATCTCTGCAAACCCTCACGAGACCTTGCTCGTCCACTAGGGTAACACAGGGGTTTAAAGGGCTTGTTGCATGTGCTAAATGCAACTGTTATTCCTATGAAAGTGAGTTAGTTAATTTAATAAGAGCTTGCATTTTATTTGGGTAGTTCGTATCCTCATTGCAAAGGTAGGGTGTATTGCTAGGGACTAGCAATTATTCTAGAATGGGGGTATTTGATGATGCATTAATTATGCATAAATATAATTTTTTTTTTGCATAAATGCATCATCTATAAGTTTAGAACCCACACTTAGATGCATTTAGATGTCATTGAGCTACGGTTCGAATTTCGTTCGAATCAGACTTAAAATGAGAGAGACATCACATTTTTAGTGAAACGGGTCAGACCTCGGGGCAAACCGAAACATTTTGGATCCAATTGGCCCATTTGGGCCTTGGATATGGGCCAAAATGCCACATTACAGCCCATTTACGTTTTTTTTAGAATACATTTGCTAAAAACTTCTTCAGAAGAGGCGCCTAGCCAATAAAATCATTTTAATTCTCTTTCTGGAATTTCCAGAAAAGAGGTCATTTGCTTAAAAACGAATTAGCAAACCTTAGCATTTTTGTCTCTTACTTGGGAATTGCGCCCCCACACCGGATTCCTCCTCTTCCCTCTTCTCTCCCAACCATCCTACGCTCCTCTTCTTCACCCTTCATGGTCGTGTAGGGTTTCCAAGCACATCCATGGAAGCCGCCATCCCTTCTTCTCCCATTTCCCTTCTTTCACACCTTCCCTTCTTCGGCCCTTGATGAAACTAACGTCTCCTGCTCATTGTGTAGGTTGTAGCAGCCATGGAAGCACTTCAGCCATGGAAAGGATGCAATCTGCCCTTCCATGGATAGTCGGCCCGGCCCCCATCCGGCTCTCTTCACCATTACCTTCATGGCATCCTCAGAGTGCTAACCGTTGCCATCTCCAGCACCCTGCAGCAAAGTAGAGTTTGACAACACCATTGAGGGTTGTGTGCGCAGGACCTGAGCAAGATTTCGCTCCCTACTACCTCCTCATTCCTTGGACTATCGAATTAGCCTGGTTGATAAGTTAGAAACATATCAACAAGTGTATTTAGAATGCGAGTGCAGATGCATGTGTGGCGAAAAGAAAAAATTAGCCCTGGCAATCTGGAGAAGACGTAGCAATCCATTTCAGTCATTTTCATTTTTAGATTGTTATTCAATTAGAATTGTAATGTTAACGTAGTTGTAAACATTTACGATATTAATAAATTGATGTTTTAGATTTAATTTAAATGTATCACGTTCCCTGTGGATTCAACCCGTACTCGCCACATTCGTGGAAAGTCGGTTTTTATTACTTGATTGGTGATTTTCCAAAACACTTTCAACGATAAAAATAAGGTTTAAAATAACACTTGCTAAAAGTCCATCAACAGGTATGTGGCCAAGCAACTCATTGACCACCAAAGTATTCCATTTTATCGAAAACCACATGTTTATTACAATATCACTGCTTGGAAAAGCAGTATAGGTTCAATAAAAAGGAATCAATACAACTCTATCTAGAGAAACCCTGGAACTTGATGTTGCCTTGTTCTGTATATCGCAACGCAGGTTTAACACTTGAAATTCCCATAAAACGGGGTCAGAACCACTGATGGTCTGGTAAGCAAGCAATCACACATTCATTCAACTCAAGTAAATGCATTGACCACTCAGGGTTGCAGTTAGTCTCCATGACGTAGCGTATATCGCAAGAGCCTCCTTAGGGCTATGAGTTGAACATTCGCTCAAGTCTTCATGACTTAGCGCAAGCCTCTTCCGGGCTGAATGTCATGCTCAAGTCTTTATACTTGGCACATCTGTATCACACACATCTAAGGACAGCTCCTCGAGCTTCACTTAGTCGTGCAAATACAACATGGGTCTTTTCCCAGTCGGTCCTTTCGTATACCGATCATGACACCTTCATAAAGGTTATGCAGGACTGACTCAACAACATCCATCCACTCATACATTCAAGCATCACTGAACCTAAGCTAATGTTTTGTTTCAATAATGAACCCCTCCCCTTGAGCTTAAGGGAGGTATATCTGAGCATCAACACGACAATCCGGGGGTTGATTATTCTATGCATTTTTAAATACCCCAGAGGCTTGTTGACCCCATCCCCCTAGTAGGACGATACATTCCATATCAGAAGAAGTCTCTACTAGGTATTAGATGCATCCTGCTACTGCAGTAGTTGGGTTCATGTGATCATCGCAAAATTTTTACTCTCGTAATATTCTCTCTCTTCTTTCTTTTTTCCTTTCCAACCTCTATTTCCTCCTTTTTTAAAGGGAGAAAATAAAAGACGGAAAGAAAGAGAGAAGAGAAAAGAAGAGAAGAGGAACTCTTTTGCGGGGTCTCACTTGACCTTGATTTAAAAATATTTAGAAAATTACTCGCCTCCGTTTTGAAATATTTACAAGAAAACTAGGAGACGGGATTCGCTCGTCGGTACGAGGTTCGACCGTTCCTGGTGCCTTTACCAGGGGTAATCGAACCAAGGGTCGAATTCATGCCTTTTGCTTTGCAAAAACATTATCTAAGAATTTATTCTAAGTCTAAATGCACAAAGAATCATGTTTGTGCAATGCAAGGATGTATGCTCTTTTTGAAAAATGATTTGGAAATCTCCAAGTATTTCTGAGATGAATCTGATAATAGAGTGAAGAAATGGCTTCTAACTTAGAACTTAAGATTTAAAGTTCTAAGTTTTTGGAATAATCAGAGGGAAAAATAAATTTGGATCTTGAGAGAAATGATTTTGAAGCTGAGATAAAAGGAGAAGAAGGAAAATTTAAAAGTCATAAGTGGACTTTGAATTTAGAATTTTGAATTTTGAATCTGAATGAATGTTTGAACTCTGGCTTTGAAGTTTGAATTTAGAAGGAGATTTTGGGAAGTCTAAATAGATTTGAGAAATGGAATTGATTTGAAAGTTGGGTTTCAAGATGGAATTTGAATCCAAAGTTTGGATTCTAAATAGAGTTGAGATTTAAAATTGAATTTTGGATTTAGAATCCGAAATGGGAATTGGATCTGAAATCTGGGATCCAAGATGAAATTGGATTTTGAATTTTAAATGAAATCGGATCCAAAATTTGGAATCCATGATGGAATTTGGATCTGAAGTCTGAGATCCAAGATGAAGTTGGTTTCTGGATCCTAGAATGGATTTTGGATCTGTAATCTAAGATCCAAGATGGAATTGGATTCTGGATTCCAAAGGGAATTTTGGATCTGTAATCTAAGATCCAAGATAGAATTGGATTCTGGATCCTAAATGGAATTTGGTTCTTAAGTCTAAGATCCAAAGTGGAATTGGATTCTGGATTCTAAATGGAATTTGGATCCGTAATCTGAGATTCAAGATGGAATTGGATTCTGGATCCTAAATGAAATTTGGATCTTAAGTCTGAGATCCAAATTGGTGGAGATTTGTACTTGGAAATCTGGATCCAAGTTGGGATTAGGATCTAACTTTGGATTTGGGTTCCGAAAGTCCAAATGGGACTTTTGAAGATGGATCTAGGTTTTGAAAACCCAGATTGAATTTAAAATTTAAGAAGAGTCAAATTTTTGAGATTCCAAATCAATCTCAAACTTTGATTTTGAATTTGGAAATTAGAAAAATTAACTTGGTTTTGAAATAGAAGATAACTTCAAAGTTAAATTGAACTTTGAAGTTTTGGATTAAAATTTTGAATATAAACATGATTTTGGAATTTTCAAAGTCAAATTGGACTTTGAAATTGGATTTTTGAATTTTGAAATGAGACAGAATTGAATTTGAATTTATAGATAAGATTTGATCTGAGAAGAGAATTACTTGAAATTTTGAAAAAGGAAATTTTGAAAATATGATGCAATTCTATCCTAAATGATGGATGAATTCAAATAACTTTGAAATTGAATTTTGAAAATCATATTTCATTCTTTAAATGAATGTAAATAGGATTAATGATATAATACACTCCTGACTATGGTCATTGAATGTATTATATAATAATCATATCTAAATTCAGACAAAAAATAAAATATATTTTTTATGCTTTTATAGAATTTAAAATGAAATTAACTCTCAATATACCCTAACTAGGGCCATTGGTATATATATTGAATTAATTTTAAATCAAATTCTGATAAAAGAGGGAAATATTTAAAGAAACTATAATGATTTTTGAAAGGGATCCAGTGTGGATCCAGTGTTATTTTATAAAAGATAAAAATCCTAAGTTTTGTTTACATCCTGACTATGGCCATTGATGTAAATCATCAACTTAGAATTAATTACCTCTTACGAAATGGTGCACGTGCCATTCGTGCTGCCATTTGTGAGAATTTGAGAAATAAAGGCAAAATGCATGAAAACAAGCAATTCATGATATTTACAATGCCCATTCATTCTATCTAGTGCAAAAAGAAAAAAATGTAAATTCTTATTAACACCTAGCTATTACATTGGAATTACATTGATTTTAGAAGGAGGATAGCATTACATATTTTCTGCAAAACAGGATTAGTACCACATAAAAGATACATATAGGAAACAGTTTACATCACATTGAGCCTAACTAATAAAACACTCAGGCATACTCATGGAAATAATAATCTAAAAGGAAATTTACAGGTAGACAGCTAATAAGATGTATGCATGCATGATGGTGTCAGTGAGATAAACATAAAGAAAGTAGATGCAAGTGCTAATAACAATATAATGAAATCCACTGAAGAGATGCAGCTCCTAGATACACAGCTATATGCAGGGTACAACAGTGATCATCTAATGAATATGTATGGCATATGTGCAGCAATGGTGAAGACTGGGGAAGTAAGGTGCAGGGTGTGGAGGTAAAAGATGCATGTTGGTGATCAGTAAGGTACCATGGTGAATGAAGATGGGGTATGTGCAGGGTATCGAGGTGATACTGTTGATGACATATCATGGGGAAAATCTGGTGGGAGTTTGAGCTAATTATAGCCCATGAACTTGGGTTGTCATGCATGACAACGAACTTTAAATCATCAAACCAGCGAGTGATGGACTCGTGAGACTAAGTTTGAAACAAACATGGTCAAAATTGCTCCCAAACATTGAGTAGATCAGTTTGTTTTCATATATACATCTATACTTTCATCTAAAAGAATGTTGACAGACCTATACCTTGCTTGACAGCACTTGACATTGCTCTAATTTCAGATCTTATACTGAGTTATGGACAAGAATCTAAATAGGAACAGACAATCACCAGTGGGGGAAATATTTCAGAGGTTGTTGTTTCCAAAACTAGTTATAAATAGATTCTGAGATCCCAATTTTGATAAAATATTTTCTTTCATTTCTGACACATCTATAGACAAACTGTTGAAGGAATTTTATTGAAGACAGTGAGTTCAGGGGCCTTAGAGATACCCCTTACAGACCATAACTGAAAGAATGTATAATCTTATCTACCAGGCTGTTTAGCAGCATCGATTAGATGCTGTTTTGCAAACAAGCCTAAAGAAAATGTCAATAGTGAAAAGAAGGCAGCAGTAATGTAGGCAAATTATGTAATGGTTGTGTGATGTGAGTGAGAATGAGTGACATGTGCATTGTTGTGTAATAGTGGAGAGGTGATGGCAATGTGTCATGGGTGCTAAGGTGGAGGTGATTATTTTAGGAATGAAGATGATATAAGAAGTACAGCAACAGATCCAATTATTTTAAACAAATCAACAGAGCTAAACTAAAGGGTTTGAATTATACATACAGTTTTCCTTGGTCCTTCTGGTATCTTGGTTGCACAACGAATTCCTACCAAAGTGGTTGGTATTGTAGAGTATGATTATGCAGAGGATCACAATTCAATGTTAAAACTCTCCAGCAAATTCAGATATCAACTTACTTACAGTAGCTTGATAGCAACTTAGTCCCTACACACAAAAAAAACTGTTCTGATTGATATCATGTGATATAACAGATTAGTATGCAGCACCTTCAAAATTCTGGAAGAGATTCATAAATGCAGAAAGATCCATACGATCTGATTTTGACCCTAAAGGAAGTCCTCTGCTGCCAGCCTTTGATCCACGCCTTGCAGGAAATAAGTGACCCGATTTTACCATGAAAACAGTAGGATGGAGCGCCTTCAGGACCATTATTATCATGAACTAAGCTATCACTCAAGCATAGAGCAATAAATTCGTCATATAGACAAGATTGAATGACAGCAAAAATATGAAATTTACCTAGACTTTCAATTAAAATAAAACCACAACTTTCCCTCAAAGATATGAAGATAATAAAAAAAAAAATCATAACACATCATAGCTTTTTATTACCAGCAGGC
Organism: Nuphar pumila; assembly: GCF_984573655.1. Classification (NCBI taxonomy): domain Eukaryota; kingdom Viridiplantae; phylum Streptophyta; class Magnoliopsida; order Nymphaeales; family Nymphaeaceae; genus Nuphar; species Nuphar pumila. Next base: position 30,953,251 of record NC_143256.1, on the reverse strand, counting down.
AAATGCAATGCCCTAAAATGGAGATCGTGATCATCTACGTTCCTCAGGTGCTATAGCCTCCCCTTCCCACGTATTCAGGGATAATTGCTTTTCACTGATGCAAAGTACTGGCCTTCATGTTTTAGCAGCAAATCTTCCCAGGGGATCAGTTTGAGATGATCATTCTTTGAAATAACATAATATCTGAGTTTCAACCCACTGAGTCATATATATTTAATCACATTAGGAAGTTTGGTTTCAGATCAATCATACTTCCGACCCCAATTCACCCGACCATATACTTCATTAACCAGTTAAGACAGGATTTTTCAGTGACAAGATGGACATCCTGAGATCGACCTTTTAGCCCATGTATTTTCATAATAACCCAACAGTGAATTAGTATTTTCACAGTGATGACTAGTTTTTTAGAGAATTGATATAAGTAAATGAAATATTGCTTCCACACACATGTCAGTATATCCCATCTTCATACTAAGAAAAAAAAGAAGAAAAGCATCAGCAAAGTTTGGTTCTGGCAGCCATAGAAACTGCGCCATCAGCATAAAAAAAAGGCATTATTGCAGGACCATAGACAACTAATGATTTATTAAATGCAAGGAAAGTTCAACCTAAGATGACTACCATCACTGTCGATTCTCACAACAATGTTGTTTTCAACAAACATTTCTAATATGTATCATTAAAGAAGAACGAGTGAAAATGGTGAGAATGCTCAGAAGTTGGCATAGCAATTCCATAAAAGCAAATAGAACATATAACAGGGCACCGTCTTCCACCCCCAGTTACGCTGGAGCTGTGTACTTAAAGTATTGAAAATACACAGCAAAAATGAATATGCCGTAAATCAAAATGAAATGACAAATAACTCCATACAGAACAAGATATGCATATGCTATAGGTTGAAAAATTAAGGAAATTAAATGAATCAGGTATCTATAATGCATTAACTCAAATATGATGAGATATATAATTGCTGAAAGAGGAAATCAAGCGGAGGAAGGCTGTAAATTCCCATCAGAAGACGATTTAGAGCCTTCCCACTGTTTCCAATGACCCACTCATGATGACACAGAAGAACATTTAACTCAAAGATCTGATAAATCGTGTGCTTACCATGATGTGAAACTAGATTAGGGTGCTAACTAAGGGAGAATCCACCGAAATTAGAAAATAGAAGATAATAACAACAAATCAAAAGGGGTTCTATGGCAATAGACCGTAATTTGAAGGTTCAAAGAAGCTGAAAGAAGAGAGAGAGAAAGAGAGAAGAAGAAAAAGAAAAGGAGAAGAAGAAGAAATCAGGTATAAATTAGAAGTTAAAACCCGAGGTAAAGACCAGAATAAAGCAGGAAATCAAAATGACTTACGATGCTTATGAAATCATGGAAATACAAAAAAAAAATGGCCCAGCAAATGGGGCAAATTCCTGTTTGCAAGATGCAAATCGATATCACTATAGATGAACCGATATTGCATACGATGCTTCTACTAAAAGAGAAAAACGATGTCTAAATTAGCAAGAAAATGAATGGAGAGAGAAGATTGGGTACTCACTGCGGATGAAGCCAGTTTCGATCGGAGAAACCCTTCTCCTTAATTTTGTTCTTGTTGGATAGTATACCCTTATTGATCGAGTAAGCAAAGATAGAGAGGAAAAGGGGATCAGAGGAGGAAGAACGGGGAAGAAGAGGGAAAGAGTGCTCGGCTGTAGGTCTTTCTTCAGAACTCAAAATGAAGGAAAGAAATGTCGGGAAAGCTTCATTAAAGAGGGATGCGGGGGTGAAGAGCGATGGATGAAAAGGGTTTCCTGAGTCTCCTTTTAAGGAGGAACAGGGAAGGTTCGGGAAGAAGGGTCGTTGGGCATCGATGGCAGAGGATCGAGTAGTAAGAGGTGAAATGGTGATGGAGGGTTTTGGTAGGCAATGGAAGAGAGAGAGAAAGAGAGAGAGAGAGGGAGGAGTGGCTTTCTTTCGCCCTTTCCTTGCTTACGAAGGGTTTTTCAAACCCTAAAAAAGGTTTTGCAGAGGAGCCCCTCTCATTTTCGAGATTTTACAAAGAGGGGGCTCCCGAGGTTTTTAGCAAAATTAAATTCAAAAAGGCTCAAAATCATTTGTTTTTCTCGTAGTTTTTCCATTTTTTTTGGTTTTTGTGTTATTTTTCATTGTTTTGAATAAAGTCCTAAAGGTTTTATGAGAAGACAAAGATTAAAACTAATTTTTTGTGTTTTTGCAAAAGTATTTACAAAAGTATTTACAAAAGGGAGTTTTTCTGAGAATTAAAAGCTATTTTGAGAAAATTTCTTCAGAAAATGGGTTTATACCCGAATTTTTTTGGAAATATTTGAAGTTTACAACCTCGAACTGAAAAATATAGAGTCGTGGATCCAAGAGGATGCCAGATGAACTGTCTGAGCCATTCAAAACCATTTTGGGTATTTTTTATAATTTTAAATTTGAAAATCGGACAACGAGGATCAGATTTGGGTTTAAAACACTAGGTTCGGATCCGGATTTGAATTTGAATATATCAATATGGAATTTAATCCAGAAAATCTGAATAATATCTAAATTTTAGTTTTGATTTTCTCAGAAAAATGGAACCAGGGGCAAAAAGGTCATTTTTGCAAATCTTTGAAAAATTTGGGGTGTTCACAGTTCAATCCTTAGATATTTAAGGATAACCACGACCTCCATACCTCTGAGTGACGGAGGCCATCATGAACTCTATCAGGTTCGAGGGTAATATATGTCACTCAAGGTTGCACCATCACTGTCTTCTTTGGTGAGAAATTCTGAAGGAGTCTGCCGGTCTGACAAGCTATTAATGCATGCCTACAGGGCAGCCGTTGAGAAGTATGTATCCGACCCCATTCAGTGTGCCCCTAACACGGTCATCAACCGCGGGGTCTTTTCATTTTATTCATATGCATGCTTGACTCTGCTCTCGGTACTGCGGCCATCACGAGCATCTCACCTCTTCTGGGTGGACAATGTACTCTGGCTCTACGGCCCTTATGAGTCTAGTTGTATATCAGTTTCTCAATATGCATGCATATGACACGATCTCAATGGATAGACTGCTCGGTGTATATCATTGCAACGAGCACTTAGCCTCGTCAAGGCGCAACCTCTACTCTGGCGCAACGGCCCTTACGAGTAAGGTGCCCTTACAGGCAATATGGAGACGAGCCATTTTGGCATCGTTCCAACAACATGGCATCTTTGTGCCATTCAACTGGTTCTGGCAGCTCATGTAAGCACTGGATGAGGGTGAAAATTTGGGGTGTTTACGGATGCCCCTCTTTGCTGCTAAGCCGGTTAAAAGCCGAGCTTAGTGGCAAAGAAAACACACCAAATTTGGATTATAAAAATGCCCCAATTAGAAAATTTTGGCTGGGTATGAAAGAATCAACTCTGACGGTGATCATGATAGGTATGGAATGGAGAATTAAGAAGAAATATTCATTCTGTGAGATTGAAATTCAGGTTTTGCTTTTATCCTGAATGGGACGAAAATACCTCGTATGAAACGACGCTCAGGTTTTAACCCTTGACCTTATTGGGGAAAATGAAATACCTCATCAAAGGAGGCTTAGGTTTATACCCTTAACCTGATTGGGCGAAAAATGAAATACCTCATCAAAGAAGGCTCAGATTTATACCCTTAACCTGATTGGGCGGAAAATGAAATACCTCATCAAAGGAGGCTCAGGTTCATACCCTTAACCTGATTGGGCGGAATCTTCAAAAGAAGAAACAGTGATGGAACCTTTGAATTTTGCACAGTAAATCCGATAGGGGTTTTGCAAAAGGATGAAATTGGGTTCCCTAAAGCTTGAAAAGGGGTTTGATTTTGGGTGCCTCATTGCTGAGACTGAATAACTTTTGAATTTGATGACCTTTTGCTAGAAAGTGATTTGTGACTTAACCTCAAGCCGAAATTGGACTTGTGGGACAGTGGGGACATAGGGAAGTGTGCGAATCTGAGAGGCCAGGCGCTCAGACTATATCCAAGAAGGGAAGGAATCTTGAAAACTCCCGTTATCAAGTCCTAAAAGGGATAACAACTGATGTCAGGATACGCCAAAGATGAACCTCAAGCCCTTGCTTCACGCCAGGATAGCTAGAAAGTATTGTTAAAGTGTTGAAAATTATTGTTGATTCAAAATAATTGAAAATGATACATATTGTTTTGAAAATATTCCCTCTTTTCTACCTGAAGTATTACCTCCGACTGGGCTTAACTCCGTAGAGTCAAGATTCGAATTCAAATTGCTTGTGATTGGCTTTCTTTCAAGGAAGCTATCAATTTCCTTGATATGAGCAGAAAAGAGAGTATTCTTGATATTATGAAAGCAATTGGTGAAAGAATATTGATAAAAGAATTTCACAAAATTTAAAGAAGATTCTTAGTAGATTTAGCAGTTTGATATCCTGGGATTCTTTTTTTATGATGGTCTTTTTGTACTCTTTTGGGCTTTCTTGGGCTTTTAAGGATTACATCATCCTTCATTTTGAAGATGTCCTTTTCTCTCTCTTTTTTTTGGAAGGGTACGTCACAAACTCCTTCATCTCAAAGATGTTTTGATCCTTCTTTTCTCTCAGGGATTATATTGACGGTTATTGGCTCTTTGGTTGGAAATCTCTCGGTGATAGCAGAAATTAAATACCTTTTAGAGATTGTCGGGAGGTTCATCGCATATGCCTTCATCTCGACAATGCTTTGGACTTTCTCTAGAAGGATCTGTCACAAACTCCGTCATCTTGGAGATGATCCAAATCTTCTTTGGCCCCGGGGCTCTACTCGCTTAATTCGCCTTCACCTTGACGACAATTGAGAGATCCCTTTTGTGGATATTTAATTGCAGCTTAGGTGATTGAGAAGATATGGAGATTGAGTGGATTTTTCTGTATCACTCAGAATATTTTGACTGCTTTAATTTCCAAGAATGGTCTTTAAAAATGTGCCATTGACTGCGATCAATACCGATCACTTGTGGCTTTACAACAATATTGAATTTCCTTTGTTGGCCATATAGAGGATTTATTCTGCATCCTTTTGGTTGGCCAATAGAAAGATTTTGAATTCCGAATCCTTATTCATGAAAGCTTTGTCCTTAACGAAATAATACTGAAGGTATTCTGAGGTAATTTTTTTTTATGCAACAAAGACTTTTGAAATCAACAAATATTTAATGACAAATTGGTAAAATTTTCTTGAAATCCTTTATAAAAGCGAGCATTTGAAGCACAACGCAACGCGTCCATGACAGAAATTTTCTTCTCCTTTCCCCAAAGGAGAAGATTCAGAAATTTGGAAACAGGAATTACTCCTCTCTTCCCTGAAGAGGAGGTGTTTGCAAAACAAACTTTCGAAGAGAAATTAAGCTTTCGTCAAAACTTCCTAACATTAGGCTTCTCTTATGGAAAGGGGGCCGGTAAGGGTGAGGTTGGTGAATTGGTCATGAAGGAGCGAGTCCATCACACTCTCCCTGAAAAAGAGGGTCCTTCATGATGAAATGGTCTAGTACGAAATTGTGGTCACAAGGAAGGTAAACTTCCATTGAAGCTCTCCCTGAACTAAGGGTTCCTTGTATGAAATTGGAATTTTGTTTTGCAAATGGTTCACATAGACACAAGTCTCTTCAAACTCTCCTGAAAAAGGGGCTAAGTGAACAAAGGATACCATGCGAAAAGAACAAGCTCCCTCGAACTCTCCCTGTACAAAGGGTCTCTCGCAAGAGAAAATTATTGGAATTGGTATTGGGTGACCAAAAGGTCGAAATTTGGAAGTTGAAATTTTGAATTTTTGAAATTTGAATTTTGATATTTGAAATTGGAAATTGGAAGTTTGGAAATTAGAAATTGGAAATTTGGGACTTAACTGACCCGAAGGTTGAAATTGGAAATTTGGAAATTGATTGACCCGAAGGTCAAAATTGAAATTGATTGACCCGGAGGTCGAAATTGACAATTTGAAAATTGGAATTTTGAATTTTGATGAATGATCAGTGTGAAGTCTTGAACCCGAGACTCAATTTTGAAAGAATGTCGGTATGAATACCGGGTTTTGAGAATATGTCCTCATGGGCATTGGATTTTAAAATATATCAGTTCGAGCACTGAATTTTGGAAATATACCAGTTCGAGCACTGGGTTTTGAAAATGTACTTTATTTTTAAATTGAATCTTCGAAAATCAAAAAGAGACCTAGACTTTTACAGTATTTGAAAATTGTAACGAGAATGGTTGTCGGGGTCTCAGGATTATCCCTTATCTTGAATGGGTATTGAATTTGGTGCAAATGCATGCCAACGAAACCGACACAAATGAACGCAGATATATGGAGATATAAAAATGGTATAAATGAGTGCATATGCGTGTGAAATGAGAGATTTGTTTATCCTGCCTGCATACAAGGTATTTGTAGATAAAAACAAAATTTTAAAAATGCCCCAGTGTAACTGGGAAAAGAGAATCTTGATCATTATTCGAAGAAAAGTTTGGAGAAATTACCAAGGATAAGACATGATTTAAGTATAGAATTTTTTCAAATGTCGAGCATTGATGGGATCTGGTAATTCCACTCCATCGGCATTGATGAGCTGATATGAGTTACGAGGTAATGCCTCTTTGACAACATATGGACCTTCCCAATTTGGTGACCACTTGCCACCTGAGCGGTGTTTGAGATAAGTCGTTGATCTGAGCACTAGATCATTGACTCGAAATTTTCTTTCAATGACAGATTTTGCATATTGTCTGGCTATCCTTTTGTAAACACCCCAAATTTTCACTCACCTTCTTGACATTTCCACCAAGCATCACATTTCGGTTCTCCAGAACCAAGGAAGGGCAAAATGGTCATTTTCCAAGATGAAACCTTGCAGAGAGTCCTAAATTCCATTCTCGAGTCTCAAGACTTCTCCATTTAGACTCAGAGACACTCTCAAATTGCAAATTCTCAAAATCTCATGCTTAACCAAAAGTTAGAATTTTCAAATTCAAGTTCAGAATGGCAACTTTGTAGGACATGTCTTTTGCATAGCATTGCACGAGCATTTCATATCATTTCACTGCACAGCATGTCATTTTGAGATCCAGAACTCCTGACTTTTTGAAATTATCAATCCAGATTTGATTTTAAAACTTTTCAAAAGTGATTTCAAAACCCTGGGTTTTTAAAATTATCAATTCTTCCCATTTTACCCCCAGGACCCCGAATTACGAAAAGTTTTCTCAAGAAAACAATCTGGATGGTTGACATTTCAAAATCTCTCCAGTTGGAAAGAGGGGGACACAATTTTAAAATTCATAAAATCTTATTTCAAACTTTCACAAAAGAGCTCCGAACTTCTCTACTTCTTTCAAAATTTTGCCCTGGAGAACCATTTTCTTCCAAGTTTTGAAATCAAGCCAAATTTTGCTTCATGTTTTCCAAAAACCAACCTACTGTTATGAAAATTCCAAAATATATCTCACTGGGCTCGGATTTCAAATAAATGATGTGGGACCCGCCTCGAGGTGGGGTCACACTCAAATTCTCAAAAATTTCTCCTATTTTCAAAACAGTGCCCACCTAGAAGTGGCACCGATTTATAAAATCCTTTTATTTTGATTTAAATTTTAATAAAATATTTAGTGGGCCCACATAGGTGGCACCCCACTAAAGACTCTTTGCCAAAAGAAAGAATTTTTTTTTTAGGTGGCATCACCAAAACAAAATCCATTTTTTATTTTTACTCATTTTCTTTTATTTTATTTATCTACTTTATCTTTATTACTTTTCAGCCCCAAGATAGAGCCACCGTGAAACCCTACCCAAGACCCCATTTTTACCTAAGTTTCAAAAATCTGCTGGAGAAAAGGAGCCGCCCCTCCCAAATGGCGACAATTTTTGAAATGTTTCAAAAATCAGTTTTTAAAACTTATCACGAAGGAGCCCGAGCCTTGGGCTGAAAAGGCGGACAATTCTTTTAAAAGTGAGGCTTAGGCCACCCGAAAAGGAGGACCTTTGGATTTTTCCCCAAACTCTTCAGCGCCCCTCTCCACGGCTTCCCCTCTCATATCGTTTCCTCCTTCAGCCCAGCATCCAGCGAAAGGAGACTGGCCAAGGGCCAAAGAACTTCAGCAAAAATCTGTGAGGCTTCAAGAAGTAACATCTGAAAGGCCTCCAGTTGCAGAATCAGCAAGGGATCCAGTCGGCGACTCCTCCATCCGGTGTGAAGATCACCCACCTTCAATCCAGCCATCAGAGACAGTCGAGGAGGGCATTCCCCTTTTTTTTCCACTACCGGGCCTCTCCCGATCCTGTGGAAGACAGAGATCCACCCCAGCTTACAAAGAAAGTGCTCAATCCGGTGATTAGGTGAGAAACCTCTGCTCCTCTTTCATGTTTTTGAATCAATTAGCATGTTCATCGTATGCATTAATGAATTCATCTTCTCTAGGGTAATGTAATTCATGTTCATGGTTGCCTCACCTATCAAAGATCGACCGTGCTTCACAATGGCACCTTCGATCCTTATGAAGAACGGATTTTTTTTTACCCAATCACCATCCTTTCCATATCGTCTTTATTGGGTTGCTCCAACACCATGAGTCTCATGTATTGTTTCGATCCAACGTTTTTCAAAACTATCCTCCATATCATCTCACATTGCATAGCATACTTCAGAAAGACTGCCTTTGTTTTCCTCCCTGCTTTTGCAATCAAGGACGATATTGCCTAATTCAGCGGCATTTTTTTTTTATTATTTAGTTATTGCCATGATTAGTGTTGATTTCTATATATGTTAGCATTGTGTAAGCCGTTCTCAGAAGTTCATTCTTGAATGGGTATATAGTTAGTTGTAGAAAAGCAGTGTTCATGCTACTTCTCTGTTTCTGTTTGAAATGTATACTATCAATCCATTGTCATGTATCGCAGAAAAATTCCCATCCGCCCCAAATGGCTGCAGGTAATAAGCCTCCCAATGGCTGCATTGCATTTTGTATTCTCCAGTCATAGATTATTCCTCTACTCTCCATCTCACTTTCTTATTCCATCGGCTATCTGTGTACTTTGTAATTGATAGTAGGTCTTATCACTGAATATTGGTAGCATGCTACCTGAATTATTTCTGTTAGCTAGATTTACTCACAGCTGCAGCCTGGGCTCCTCCATGGTAGGCGTCTTGCCTTCCTGTCAATCCCTTTCCCCACAACTATTCCTTTAAGCACCTGTTATCTTAAAACTTATGAAGTGATAGTTATGCAGGTGAGCCTGAGTAAAAATTTCTTTTGCATCTTATTTTGATATCATTAGTCCCAATTCTCTTTTCTCACCTAATTGCACAGGGTATTTTGACATGATTTTATGCTTAAACTTTGATCGACTGAACATGTAATTTCTGAAGGGAATTCCTCCGTCGAGGTGACATGTATTCGGTTATTACCCTTTTTATGGTGGGGTATTAACCCAAGGACACACAAATTGTCCATATTATCGCAGGCTGTTGATAGTCCAGCCAGACTTCAAAATTAGGATGCTTATTCTGTGAAACGTCAAGTCTGGAAATTACAGGTCTCCAGCCACCTGGTGCTAAAAGACCATCAATCGGTGTGTTTGCTTGAATAACAGACATTTTGGTAAAACCAAAATTGGGTTTTAATAGCATGTTCGGACTGTTTCTGCACCTATGTCGGATCTGTGTTGATATTTATCTGTAAAGTATTTGACAGATTTTAATAGGTTCTCATATGTTGTTGAGAAAACCATGGTTTCACACATCTCTTAACTTCAGCTCTGCTTCAACATCCATAGCCCTTGCTGTGAACTAATGTGATGATGCTAGATGAGAAGCAAACCCAATCCTTGATAAAAATTTAAAATCACTACAACCAGATGAGCTACAATTGGGTTCTCGTTTCTTTCTAACCCATTTTTTTTTTTTGGCCGTTTAGACTGTTACTATGATCACATCATCGTGGTAACTGAATTGGCTGGCATTAGATTTTGTGATTATTATTACTAGCCTTGTTGATGCCAATTTGCTCATCACATATATTTTCGGTTATAGTAAAGTGTTTATATATATATATATATATATATATATATATATATATATTCATATATACAGGTACATACATATATATATATATATATATCTCCACTGTTCGTGCATATATCTATTTCCTTGTGTATTTTGTATATCCATTCTTTGTGCTAACTCATTTTTTGCAGGGAAAACCTGGAGAATGCTGACCATTTTAATTCTGTGCTTCTTTTATTCATTTTGCTTTACGTCAGAGATGTAATAATTCAATTTGGAATAAGATTTACTTTTACTGCTTAGATTAGGTTGCACCTCATATAGTTTGATTTCAGTAATATCCTGATTATATGATGCATAAATCTAAAATTTTCAAAATTCACTGTGGATGAACACGAATGGCACGTGCACCAACTCTTAGAGAGTTGATGAACTCGGTGGAGTCCATATTTACGGCCCTAGTCGGAATATGGACGAGACCCAGATTCATCATCTCTCTACCAGTCACATTGAGCCTACACTCTTAGGCTATCTTAAAAATGCACCTCATATTTCCAATGTTTTCAAAATATTGTGAATTAATTCAAATAAACCCTGAATATATTCATGGCCACAGTCAGAATATATGAAGGATTTACTTTGGCTTGATCCACATTTTTCTAATAAAATTTTCAGAAATCTTTTCAAAAGTGCATTCATTTATTCACATCATCTGCATCATTTGTTTTTCTCATGATTTTCTCAAAAGATTTTCACTTCATGGAATCGATTTTCTCAAGAAACTATGATGATATTCGGAGTTGGATTTCCCAAATCAAATGTTTTCTTGTGATTTTCCTTAAAAAGTTACTTCCTTAAGATTCTTTTCAAAGGAATTTCTCATTTTCTCAAGAATCCAAGTTGATTTTCAACATTTCAAAAGACAAGATTCTCAGGAATTCAATTTCCTAAGTTTTGAATTTCTTTCTCCAATGGAATTTTCCTACAAAAATTTCTGTCATTTTCTTAAGAAAATTCTCAAAGTCCGAGTTTTCCCAACAAATGCTTTCCTTTTCAAAAGTTCATGTTTTCTCAAGAATTCCTACAGTTTTCCTGAGATTCTTATTTCCTCATGGTTTTCCAAGTCTTTCTAAGCTCTCTCAAAATTTTCCTGAGATTCCCATTTCTTCATAATTTTTCAAAGCTGATAAATTTCCTCAAGATTTTCCTGAGATTCTCATTTCTGCACGATTTTCCCAATCTTTATAAACTTTCCCAAAGTTTTCCTAAGATCCTCATTTCTTCATGGTTTTTCAAGTTTTTTTTTTTTTGAGATTTTTACTTTTTCAAGATTTTCCAAATCTTTACAAATTTTCCCGAGATTTTAAAACCTTCTTCGTCTGAGTTTCCTGAGAAATTGATTTCCATCTTTTCCTGAGAACTACTTTTCAACTTCAAATCTTTTCTAAGCATACATCATATTTTCCAACTTGCATTTTACAAAATTGCATAGCACATGCCTGAATTCTCTGTGCATTTAGGATAGAACATAATTTCAATGATTTTACTAAGTCAAGCATAATTTTGGTCCTTGGTTCGATTACCCCTGTTAAAGGCGGCAGGAACGGTAGAACCTCGTACCGACAGGTCGAGCCCCATCCCATAGATTTTCCCACAATTTTCAAAACGGAGGCGAGTATTTCAAAACAATTTCCAAAAATCCGGTCAAGTTCGAAGCGCAAAAATCGTTTCCCTCTTTCTCTTCCGCAAGGAAGGGAAGACGCGGGAAAAATTTTGCGACGAGAACAGGTTTGGCGACCGTGATGGGACATGTCCTCGTTTGGTCAAAATTGTGCTTGACTTAGTTCAATTCTTGAAATTATGTTCACAAAATGTCAGCTCTTTACTTTTGATATCATGCGAACCTAGGAGCCTAGATTTGGACCTAGCTGACATTGACTGCATGTAGACTAGGCATGGTTTGGTAGGACCAGATTGAGGAGATATTTTCATGCTCACATAGACTTAGGTCTAAACACAACTCTCCTCAATTTAGGATATGAATGCAAACAATGTATGCTCCTTCAAAGTTTTCAAAATCTATCTCTCTAGGTCTTAGAGCCCTCTATTTCTTGCATGTGATCATTTTTTCAAACCTCCATTACCTATCATTACCCGGTCTTCACGTTGCTGGGCTCTCTTCCAGAACCATAGTTCGGGACAGAGCCTCACAACTGGGCCAACTATTTGGGTTAACACCCCCCTACCACGTACCGCGGGCCACAGTCCGAAGTATATCGGTAGGCGCTCAAGGATGTTGGAAAACCTTACCTTAGAACCGGAGTTGAAATTATATGCCACGTACCTCGGATTTCGATTCGAGTATATCGGCATAATTGGATTGGACAAAGATGATCTGAGCCTAGAGTTAGGGTTAGGATCCCATAACTGTTTTCAAAATGATGCATCTAGAGTCAGCCTTTTAGGGAGTGCTGAATGTACATAAATGTTTGTGCAGGATGTGATTGTATGCATGATTTTCTCAATTCTTATATTTCCCAATGTTTTCCAACTTCTTAGGCCTTTTTCAAAACATCTTTATTTTCCACAAGATGTTTTCTCAAACCCTGGATGATTTCCACAAATATCCAATTTCTTTCAAAACTCCAGGCGATTTTTCATTCTACCTTTCTACTGGATCTCGAATTTCTAGCTGCATTTTCATCCTGCCTGCAAAATTTTTCAAAATTTCTCACATTTTCTTAAGTCTCATTCTGAGTCTTTCTCTGTTTTCAGTTCGATGGCATCCAGTCAAGTCGATCCTATCTTTCCTGAAGGTCACATCTCCTTCGAGGTGCGACAAGGTCGTTCTGAACATCGAGCCCTTAGCACCGGAACTTTCATTCCCTGGTGGTATTATTCCTGGCTAAAGAGCTTTTCCCGAATGTTCCTGGACCATTTGAGCGAGTGCAGATTGGAGCTGGCATCAGCAGTCGGAAAACAGACCATCAATGGCAACCTGATCCATGCAATGGCAGAGCGATGGAATCCTCGAACGTTTACCTCTTGGTTCCCGTGGGGAGAGATGACTGTTTTAATAGATGAATTTTCAGAAATCATGGGGTTGCCAGAACTAGCTAGTCGACCAAGCGACCCATTAGAGCATCAATTCCTTATCAATGTCAAGGGTTTGGACCCCCGAGACTCCTTAGCTCGTATGACAGGCCGCCGGTCTTGGCCCCTAATCCAGTTAGAAGGAAATGAATATATTGACCTACTTGAGTTGTACCGCCAGTACGGGACCTTCGTCGAAGTCAGCTCGCTATCAAGAACAGCCAAAGAAAAGATTCAGAATGCAATGGTTCTATGCACTGTAGGACTGTCCCTTTTCCCAGATGGACAGAACTACATGAACATCAGAATAATTCAGCTCATGAGAAGATAGGGAAGTCGGCAGACTAATCGCCTCTCTATAGCCATGGCAGCACTCGCCTTCCTATATCGAGGTCTGACTCGATTCTCACTTGGGGAATCCATCTTAGTTGGAGGATGCATCTACGCGCTTCAATCCTGGTTCTTTCAGCATGTTCCAGCCCGAGCAAGCTCTTTCAGATATAATGGTCAAGAACTTCTTCCAGTGGCACAGTACCGGTCCATGATCAACAACATTCAAGAAGATGATGTAGTCTGGGACTATTTTGATCGGCAATTATCTCCTCCCAGATACACCTATGCTTATGGCAAGAGGTTCAAGTTACTGGGCCCATTCTTCTGCACTTACTACCAACCAGAGAGATGTGTCCGGCAGTTCTCCCAGAGACAGCAGTACGTCGAAGCCCGATTGTTATCAGGTGTTATGGCAGAGTTTGATCTCACTTCCGCGCAATGGTCCGGGGCATATCATTCTGCCCGCTACGGCTGGGATTCCTTTGTCTCTCTTAAAATTTTCCCTGGTCCTAGAGTGTCTGCTGATTATCGTGAATGGTGGCAAATTATTTGTCCTCCACCTCTTTGTCAAGATCAATAAAATCATGTTTTCTCATTTTAATAAAATTCTCTCTTTTTCTATTATGGCTTGATGACCTCGCCTAGGTAACAAAGCATATTTTCGTTGTTTGTTTCTCGTGCTAAGAATTGACAACACAATTGTCGTGATTCTCGCAACGACTCAGTCCCTAGTAATGGGACATCTTCTTCGAATTGTCTATCATATTTTTCAATAAATATTTCTTCCAAAAGCCAATTCCTTCATAATCTAATCAGGTCTTTGCCCTGCAGAGAGCATCCGCAGCAAAATCTGAGAGCATCCATATCATTTGATGGTTGAGACAAGATCAGGCAAAAGAACAACGGTATCGCAGTACTCGTCAGCCTCAGAAGAAGAGATGGGCTCTCCCCGATCCGAGAAGAGTCAAGAGCAGCAACAAGAGGATGACGGCATAGACCCTCAAATGTACGCCATGTTCTGAAAGATGATGAATAAAATGATGAGTGAACAGGCTGGGACTAGTGCAGAAAAAAATCAATTCAGAGAAAAGTTCCACGGGCACAAGAATAAGAAGGCTCCCAAGAAGCAGATTCAGTCAGAAGAAATCTCAGATGAATCTGAATCAACTGAAGACACTGAGGAAGAATATGAGGTGCCTCCGGCATTTCAGAAACGTGGCCGAGAACAAAGGAGGAGCCGCAAAGCAAAGAATCAAGTTACAGAGGAACCCCTGCAGTCGCAATTCAGGGAAATGGCCCGAGTTGTTAAGGATCTCCAAGCCCGTGACAAGGGCAAGAAAGTCTTTACTAGTGAGGACTTCTATGACGGCCTCGAAGGGGATGATGATCTCGAAAACCTTCCCCGAAAATTCATCAAGTTCGATGGCTCTGGCGATCCGAAAGCCCATCTCGCCACTTTCTTCGCAGAGTGTTCAAGATTCAAGAGAGATAACAGAGCACTGTTCCTGTGTTTCCCTCGCAGCTTGGAAGGAGTTGCAGCTAAATAGTATGCTGAGCACATCAATCCCATCGAGCTCAAGGAGTTCGATAAAGTGGTAAATTTATTTATTGAACGCTTTTTGTTCAATACAGAAGCGCTCCCGACATTAAGTCATCTCTGCAGTCTGAGGCAGAATGAGAATGAAAAAGCACGGGACTTCATTCACAGATGGAGGTCAGCCTGTAATAAGATGAGAGATCCTATCTCGGAAAGGCATGCATTGTCCCTAATCCTCAACAATTTTTCGCAGCCGTTAAGAGGATTGATCTCCACAGCGCCATCCAGGACCTTCATTGAGTTGACTGAACGAGCCGAATGGCTCGAGCTGAGCGTAGAGAATGGAGTCTATGAAGGCTTCACTTTTTCCAAGAGTAATCCTCAGGGTGAACAGAAGAAGAAAGCTCACTTCACCTTCTCTGCCAACAATAACAACAACAATAGCCGAAATCAGTATAAAGGGCAGAAGAAAGATTACTGCTATGGTACAGGCAATCCTAGCAATAAAGGAGATCAGAAAATGAAGCTTGCTCCTCAATACAGCAAGCCTTCTCAGCAAGACCAAGGGCCGAAACTGCGTGAAAAGGTTAAACATGAAGGATGAAGTTATGATCGAAAATTTACTCCTCTCGACCAATCACTCGAAGATGTGCTCGAATATATGCTGTCGAAAGAGATGGTCAAGTTGCCTAGACTGGTCAATCCCCCTGTGCCTATGGGGAAATGGAAGGATCAATTTTGCAAGTTCCACAGAACAGTGGGACATAGCACTGAGAACTGTTTCATTCTCAAGAACATTGTGCAGGATCTTATCGATAAAAATCTATTGGTAGAAGGAGAAGAAGAAGAAAAAATGGACATTCTTAAGCAGCCTTTTCCTGCACACACCACAGCAGTAGTATCTGCCCAACCATTCCTGCCTCACGAACACATCAAACTGTGTTCTACACAAGATCTACAAGTTCAACATCAGGTATCAGTGCTTCGACAAGCGACTCCTGATTCTAAGAAGATGGATCTAATCTCAGCATTGGGTAAGATGAAAGTCTCCGAAGCATCGGTAAAGTCAGTCCCCAAGTCAAAGGGACTTCCTGATTTTCTCAATCAAATCATCAAGCCCAAGCCGGGGAATTCAAGTCAGAAGCCTCTGACCGCTCTGTCTAATGTTTCCATTTTTTACTTGGCCAAAAGTTCCTGCAAGCATCAGCAAGTACTGGACGATCTGCTCAGAAAAATCAAAGTTAAGCCCAGTATTACTCCTGAAGACATGGCACAAATTGTGAATTCAGCTATGACTAATGCGCCGATTACTTTCTCGGATGAGGACCTTCCAAAGCCTCATTCCTTTCACAATAATGCTCTTTACATCGTCGTTCGGGTAAGGGGAATGACAGTACCCCATGTACTAGTTGATGGAGGCAGCAGCCTCAACATATGTCCCGAAATGACCGCAAAGGCGCTAGGCATTAAGGAAGAAGAATACATTCCAGATCCTATCACCATCTATGGGTTTGACAACCATGGTCAGACGGCAAAAGGCAAGATATTCCTGGAAGTATTCATTAATTATTCGGTATATTCAGTGCTTTTTCATGTGGTCAATGTGCCACCCACCTACAATTTGCTGCTCGGAAGGACATGGATTCATAATGCAAATGCAGTACCTTCCACCTTACATCAATGCGTAAAATGGTCAAAAGGTGGAATGATTACAACAATACTGGGAGAAGACCCAGAAGAAAGGCTCCCGCAGCCCATGATTCCCCGGCCATCATTCAATGCAGATATTCCCAGCATCAGGGAAAGTGAAGAGATCAATCTCGGAGAGAATCGAGAAATACTTCAGGCACCATCAGAGCCATCTCTGCATACAGTAGCCATGACACGATGGAAAGGTCCTCAATTCTTCAAGGTTGGAGGTCGAATCGACTACAGCACCATTAAGGATCATCCCTTGTTTCCTCAATTCATGAAGTCAAGAAAGGGATTCGATCTACTTCTGAAGCATGGCTATCAACCCTTCAAGGGACTCGGCAAGAACGAAGATGGCTGCATCGAGCCAATGATCCAGAAACATCATCCCCACAGGGCAGGATTGGGGTTCTCCGGAGGAAGCTCATCAAGGAAGACTGTTTTTGTCAAAGGGGCACAATGAAGACCAATTGTTATTTTCTTTCTATTCTTTTCCAAATAAAAGTCTCATTTTACCAATATCATTGATCAATTCAATCAATAAAATTCCAAGTTTCTTTGTCTATCCGGATGCCATCTACTCCCTTTTTGTCTGTCTCATCATTTTATAATTCGATGCCATTTTATGTATGGTTCTCTTCAAATGATTGTTTGTCTTACTATAGGCCAATTTGTCTGAACCAAATTTCTTTTCCAAAATTTCAGAATGACTTCTCGGACAATCAAGAAGCTCGTTCTTAATCCCAAGGCCTTTCAGAAGTCGACAGCAATTCACAGAATCAAAGCAAGCACCGAAAATGATAAGATTGCAAAGCAGTCAGATGATTGTGCTGAATACGATTAGTCCCTTCAGGAATTACCAGAGTTCGCCGCAGTTCAGAAGCAGGACGAACCATCTCCTCTAGTACAAGATCCAACTGAAGGTGTCAATATCGGTTCAGAGGAAGATCCAAAAATTCTCCAGATCGGAACCAGTCTGAGTCCGAAAGAGAAAGAAAGGCTTACAAAGTTCCTCAAGCAACATGAAGAAGTGTTCGCGTGGACATATGAAGATATGCCGGGTTTAGATCCCAAATTGGTCGAACACCGACTCGTTTTGAAGCCAGATGTAAAGCCAGTTAAGCAAAAGCTGAGAAAAATGGATCCTAGAATAGAGCAACAAGTCAAAGAAGGACTTGAAGATCTGCTCAAAGCAGGATTTATTCGAACTATTGACTACCCAAACTGGTTAGCCAATATCGTCATTGTCCCAAAGAAAAGTGGCAAAGTCAGGATTTGCATAGACTTCAGAGACCTCAACAAGGCAACTCCGAAGGATGACTATCCACTGCCAAGCATTGATCTGCTGATTGACAGCACAGCAGGACATGCCATGTTCTCCTTCATGGATGGATATTCCGGCTACAACCAGATTAAATTGGCCGCCCGCGACCAATCAAAAACTTCCTTTACTACGCCTTGGGGCACTTTTTGTTATACAGTTATGCCTTTTGGGCTCAAGAATGCTGGAGCAACATATCAACGGGCGATGGCCGTTATCTTTCATGATCAAATGCGCAAAATCATGGATGCGTATGTTGACGATATTCTTGTGAAATCTAAAGAGGGAGAGGATCACCTCAAAGCACTTGATCAAGTCTTTAAAAGACTTATTCTTTACAAGTTAAGGCTTAACCCACAAAAGTGTGTCTTTGGAGTCGAATCAGGCAAACTGTTGGGTTTTCTGGTCAGTAAAAAAAGGAATTGAAGTTGACCCAGCCAAAGCCAAGGCTATCATTGATATGCCACCCCCGAAAAATCTCAAAGAGTTGCGTAGCCTTCAGGGACGCATGCAATCAATTCGGCGATTTATTTCCAACTTGGCGATGAGATGTGAACCTTTCAACCACTTGCTTAGAAAAGGAGTAAAGTTCGAATGGGGACCAGAGTGTCAGCTATCGTTCGATCGGATCAAGAAGTATCTTCTCAATCCTCCAATCCTGAAGCCGCCAGAATTAAGAAAACCTCTTCTGTTATACATCTCAGTCAATCAAGTCGCATGTGGCGGATTCTTGGCCCAATACAAAGAAGGCAGCCTAATAGAACATGCCATCTATTATGTGAGTAAGACTTTCATAGATTATGAAAAGAAATACTCTCAAATAGAGAAGACCTGCCTAGCTCTGGTATGGATGTGTCAGAAGCTAAGACACTACCTGCTAGCATCAGAAGTCAAAATCTTGTCTAAACTCAATCCTCTCAAGTATATTTTAGAGCAGCCTTTCCTCAGCGGACGAGTCGCAAAATGGCAAGTCTTATTGATGCAGTATGACTTAGAATATGTCTCACAGCAATCAATCAAAGGCCAAGCAATTGCAGACCAATTGGCGGATTTTCCTCTGGCAGAAGAAGTGAAAGCCGAAGATGATTTCCCTGATGAGCAGATTTGCAATATCCAGCAATTTCCAGTATGGAATTTATTTTTTGATGGTTCTAAGAATATGGCCGGAATAGGCATCGAAATTTTATTAATCACTTCTGAGAAGGAGATGATTCCATTTTCCCTCAAGTTAGATTTTCAATGCACTCATAATATGGCTGAATATGAAGCCCTGATTCAAGGTCTAAAGATTCTACTAGACTTCAATGTCAAGAGAGTACATGCCTACGGTGACTCATTACTCGTTGTCAATCAAGTTCGAGCCGAATGGCAAGTGAAAGATCAGAAGTTATTTCCCTATCAGAAAATTGTTTCAGCTCTTGTCAGCAAGTTTGAAGAATTTCAGTTATTCCAGATCAAGAGAGATTTTAATCAAGTGGCCGATAGTCTCGCCAGTTTAGGCTCCATTATGGCATTTAGAAATGGAGAATCTTGTCGCTCTTTTGAAATTGGCAGACTTGACCAACCTGCTTTCCTTCCAGCGGAACAAGTAAACCAGGCTGAGCAAAGGAAGAAACCTTGGTATTACAACATCAAAAATTTCATAGAAACCGGCGAATTTCCTCCATAACTCTCAAAGAAAGAGCAGCGAGCAATCCAGCGTATGTCTACTCGATACTTCATTTTGGCCAATGTCCTCTATCGCCGTGGATTCAGTTCAGAGTATTTCAGATGTTTAGATGAAGACGAAGCCAAAGAAGTCGTGCGAGAAGCACACGAAGGCATTTGTGGTGGCCACGTCGGCTACCAAACCCTTGTCAAGCAAATCATAAGAGCAGGGTACTATTGGAAGACTATGCAACAAGACTGTTATCATTATGTGAAGAAGTGTGTACAATGTCAGATCTATGCACCTTCCATCCATGCTCCAGCAACTTATTTACAGTCGGTTGTTTCTCCATGGCCGTTCTCCATGTGGGCCTTCGATGTCGTAGGTCCCATCACTCCTTCAGCTTCAAATGGCCATAAATATTTCCTTGTTGCAACAGAATATTTCACCAAGTGGGTAGAAGCTATCACTATTCGCACAGTAGAAGGCCGACATGTGGTCTCTTTTATTCACAAGAACATCCTTTGTCGTTTCGGCATCCCACATGACATTGTGTCAGACAATGGCAGTCATTTCAAGAACGAAAAGATGAAGACATTCTGCTCAAAATTCAAGATCTATCACCATTTTTCCGCTCCATATTATCCTCAAGGGAATGGTCAGGCAGAGGCCACCAACAAGATTTTAATTCGTATCTTGGAGCGAACTGTGGAGACAGGCCGTGACTGGCATGAGAAGATCCACGATGCACTATGGGCCTACCGGACCACTATTCGCACCCCAACGAATGCTACTCCATCAGAATTGGTATATGGAACAGAAGTAGTATTGCCGCTACATGTTCAAAAGCCCGCTTTGAAATTTGCATCGCTGCTAGAATTACCCCTTGATCGATATCAGCAGCAGCGATTGGTACAGTTAGACTTACTCGACGAGAGAAGGCTGAAAGCAGCAGAACATGCTCAATCCTATCGCCAGAGAGTGGCCAGGCAGTATGCGAAGTCTGTCATCGAAAGAAGGTTCAAAGTCAATGATTTAGTACTTCGATCCACTGCTTATCTCAAGCATCATACCGGCGGGAAATGGTCGCCAAATTGGGAAGGCCCATATGTCGTCAAAGAAGCATTACTCCGAAACTCATATCGGCTCATCAACGCCGATGGGGTAGAATTGCCAGATCCCATTAATGCTCGACACTTGAAAAAGTTCTACACTTGAAACATTTAGTCTCCTCTTGTAATCTTCCTGTTTCCTTCAAATAATGATTCAACTCTCTTTCCCAGTTACACTGGGGCATTTTTAAAATTTTGTTCTGTATGCAGACAGGATAAACAAATTCCTCATTTCACGCACTTGTGCATTCATGTGCATCAATTCATATTCATTTGCATTCAACTACATTAACAACAATCCAGTCAGTATTGGGATTTCAATAAACAGTCCCATCACAATTTCTAATGATTCAAAATTTGAAGGTAATTACCAATACTGAACTAAAACCCAGTGCTCGAACTGGTATTGTTTCAAAATCCAATGTTTAAACTGGTATATTTTCAAAATCCCAAAGTTTCGAAAAACCGAGTTCCAACTCAGGTTTTATTTCACATCACTTTCTTTTGTTGATACGGGTTCCGACTCGTGATCTCTATATTTTATTCGAGCTCTGACTCGAACTCATCATTCTCCTTTGATTAATCCAAGTCATTTCAATCATCAAAGTCTGTCAATTGCTCGAATTTGATATTTTGCCTTCCAAATTTCAATTTAAATCTTCAAATCAGGCAATTCTCCAATTTCGACCTCTGGGTCACCCAATTTTCAATTCTCAATTTCAATTACCAATCTCAATTTTCGACCTTCGGGTCAACCAATTTCCAATCTTCGACCTTCGGGTCAATCAATTTCCAAATATCGACCTTCGGGTCAATCGATTTCCGATTTTCGACCTTCGGGTCAATCAATTTCCAATTTTCGACCCTCGGGTCAATCAATCTCCAAATTTTCGACCTTCGGGTCACCCAATTTCCAAATTTCGACCTTCGGGTCACTCAATTCACAATTTCGACCTTTTGGTCAAATCAATTCTCAATTTCGACCGCCAGGTCATCCAATTTCGATCTTCGGGTCATTCAATTTCCAACAACCAATTTTCCAATTTTCAATTTCGACCTTTGGGTCAATCAATATCAATATCCAATTTCAAATCATTTTCTCTTGCGAGAGACCCTTTTTAGGGAGAGTTCGAGGGAGCTCGTTCTTTTCGCATGCTATCCAATTCGTTCACTTAGCCCCTTTTTAGAGAGAGTTTGAAGGGACTCGCGTCTTTGTGAACCGTTTGCAAAACAATTTCCAATTTCACACGAGGAACCCTTTTTAAGGGAGAGGCTCGACGGAGACTCGCTTTTCTTGTGACCCCCCAATTTTATACTAGGCCATTTTCGTTATGAAAGACCCTCTTTGCAGGGAGAGTGTGATGGACTCGTTCCTTTCATGACCCAATTTTCAGACCTCACTATTATCGGCCCCCTTTCCATAAGAGAAGCCTAATATTAGGGAGCTTTGACGAAAGCTCAATTTCTCTTCGAAAGTTCGTTTTGCAAACACCTCCTCTTCAGGGAAGAGAGGAGTATTTCCCATTTCCCATTCAGGTAAGGGCTAAGCCTGAGTCTCTCTTTTTGGGGAAAAAGAGAGGAGAATTTTCATCACGGATGTGTTGAGCCAGATTGCAAATACTCACTTTCACTAGGGATTTTAAGAAAATTTTGTCAATTTGTCAATCAATTAATTGTAGATTTCAGAATCGCACAAATCTTTATTTCAGTTTACCTTCAGCATTACTTCCAAAAGAGTGAAGCTTTTGCGAAAAGAGATTCAAAATTCAAATCATTTTTATTGGCCAACCAAAAGGAGGAAGGATAAATCCTCGATATGGCCAGAAAAGAAGATTCAATGTTATTGAAAAGCCGTAGGTGATCGATATTGATCGCAGTCAATGACACATCTTTAAAGACTATTCTTGAAAAGACGAGGCAGTGAAAATATCCTGAGCGCTAGAAAAAGAGAGTATTCATCAAAACCCTGTCACCTAAGCTGCAATTAAGTATCCGCAAAAGGGATCTCTCACTTGTCGTCAAGATGAAGGCGAATTAAGTGAGTAGACTCCCGGGGCCAAAGAAGATTTGAAACATCTCCAAGATGACGGAGTTTGTGACGGATCCTTCCAGGGAAAGTCCAAAGCACTATCGAGATGAAGGCAGATGCGATGAACCTCCCGACAATCTCTAAAAGATATTTAATTTCAGCTATCATCCAAAGATCTCTAAACCCAAGAGCCAATATCGTCAAAGAAGGATCGAAACATCTCCAAGTTGAAGGAGTTTGTGACGTACCCTTCCCAAAAGAGAGCAAGAGAGGAAAAAGAAAGAGAGAAAAAGCCAAAACATCTCCAAAATGAAGGAGAATGTAGCCAAAACCCAAGAGAGCCAAAAGAGTGCAGAAAAATTATCAGGAGAGAAGCTCCCAGGATATCAAACTGCCAAGTTTATCAAGAATCTTCTTTAAATTTATGAAATTCTATTATCAATCCTCTTTCATCAATGGCTCTCATAATATCAAATTTTCTTTCCTGTTCACATCAAGGAAATTGATAGCTTCTTTGAAGAAGGTCAATTGCAAGCAATTTGGATTTCAAGTCTTGATTCTACGAAGTGAACCTTGTTTGGAGGTAATGCTTTGGGTACAAAATAAGGAATATCTTTGCAACAATGTGCAACATTTTCAAAAAAAACTTTGAATCAACAGAATTCTCAATATTTTGACAATATTTTCTAGCTATCCTGACGTGAAGTGAGAGCTTGATATCCATCTTTGATATATCCTGACACCAATTTTAAATCCCTCTTAAGGACTTGATTCCTTCCCTTCTTTGAGAGCATAAACTCTCAGATTTGCACACTTTCCAGTGTCCCCACTGTCCCATCATAGACAGTCCCATTTCGGTTCGAGGTCAAACCAACAATCATTTTCTCGCAAAAGGCAATTTCAAAAGCTAACTTGGTCTCAGCAATGAGACGCCCAAAATCAATCCCTTTTCAAGCTTTAGGGACCCCATTTTCCTTCCTTTTGCAAAACCCCTGTCGGATTTATTGTGCAAAATCCGAAGGTTCCATCATTGTCTATTCTTTCGAGGATTTCATCCATTTTTCACCCGATCAGGATAAGGGTACAAACCTGAGCCTCAATCAACGAGGTATTTTATTTTCCGCCCGATCAGGATAAGGGTATAAACCTGAGCCTCCTTCAATGAGGTATTCCATTTTCTGCCCGATCAGGATAAGGGTCAAAGCCTGAGAAGATATTTAATTGCAGCTTAGGTGATTGAGAAAATATGGAGATTGAGTGGATTTTTCTGTATCACTCAGAATATTTTGACTGCTTTAATTTCCAAGAATGGTCTTTAAAAATGTGCCATTGACTGCGATCAATACCGATCACTTGTGGCTTTACAACAATATTGAATTTCCTTTGCTGGCCATATAGAGGATTTATTCTGCATCCTTTTGGTTGGCCAATAGAAAGATTTTGAATTCCGAATCCTTATTCATGAAAGCTTTGTCCTTAACGAAATAATACTGAAGGTATTCTGAGGTAATTTTTTTTTATGCAACAAAGACTTTTGAAATCAACAAATATTTAATGACAAATTGGTAAAATTTTCTTGAAATCCTTTATGAAAGCGAGCATTTGAAGCACAACGCAACGCGTCCATGACAGAAATTTTCTTCTCCTTTCCCCAAAGGAGAAGATTCAGAAATTTGGAAACAGGAATTACTCCTCTCTTCCCTGAAGAGGAGGTGTTTGCAAAACGAACTTTCGAAGAGAAATTAAGCTTTCGTCAAAACTTCCTAACATTAGGCTTCTCTTATGGAAAGGGGGCCGGTAAGGGTGAGGTTGGTGAATTGGTCATGAAGGAGCGAGTCCATCACACTCTCCCTGAAAAAGAGGGTCCTTCATGATGAAATGGTCTAGTACGAAATTGTGGTCACAAGGAAGGTAAACTTCCATTGAAGCTCTCCCTGAACTAAGGGTTCCTTGTATGAAATTGGAATTTTGTTTTGCAAATGGTTCACATAGACACAAGTCTCTTCAAACTCTCTTGAAAAAGGGGCTAAGTGAACAAAGGATACCATGCGAAAAGAACAAGCTCCCTCGAACTCTCCCTGTACAAAGGGTCTCTCGCAAGAGAAAATTATTGGAATTGGTATTGGGTGACCAAAAGGT
Source organism: Nuphar pumila (assembly GCF_984573655.1). Taxonomy (NCBI): domain Eukaryota; kingdom Viridiplantae; phylum Streptophyta; class Magnoliopsida; order Nymphaeales; family Nymphaeaceae; genus Nuphar; species Nuphar pumila. The sequence continues at coordinate 30,928,311 of NC_143256.1, read as the reverse complement.
CGAAATTTGGAAGTTGAAATTTTGAATTTCTGAAATTTGAATTTTGATATTTGAAATTGGAAATTGGAAGTTTGGAAATTAGAAATTGGAAATTTGGGACTTAACTGACCCGAAGGTTGAAATTGGAAATTTGGAAATTGATTGACCCGAAGGTCAAAATTGAAATTGATTGACCCGGAGGTCGAAATTGACAATTTGAAAATTGGAATTTTGAATTTTGATGAATGATCAGTGTGAAGTCTTGAACCCGAGACTCAATTTTGAAAGAATGTCGGTATGAATACCGGGTTTTGAGAATATGTCCTCATGGGCATTGGATTTTGAAAATATATCAGTTCGAGCACTAAATTTTGGAAATATACCAGTTCGAGCACTGGGTTTTGAAAATGTACTTTATTTTTAAATTGAATCTTCGAAAATCAAAAAGAGACCTAGGCTTTTACAGTATTTGAAAATTGTAACGAGAATGGTTGTCGGGGTCTCAGGATTATCCCTTATCTTGAATGGGTATTGAATTTGGTAAAAATGCATGCCAACGAAACCGACACAAATGAACGCAGATATATGCAGATATAAAAATGGTATAAATGAGTGCATATGCGTGTGAAATGAGAGATTTGTTTATCCTGCCTGCATACAAGGTATTTGTAGATAAAAACAAAATTTTAAAAATGCCCCAGTGTAACTGGGAAAAGAGAATCTTGATCATTATTCGAAGAAAAGTTTGGAGAAATTACCAAGGATAAGACTTGATTTAAGTATAGAATTTTTTCAAATGTCGAGCATTGATGGGATCTGGTAATTCCACTCCATCGACATTGATGAGCCGATATGAGTTACGAGGTAATGCCTCTTTGACAACATATGGACCTTCCCAATTTGGTGACCACTTGCCACCTGAGCGGTGTTTGAGATAAGTCGTTGATCTGAGCACTAGATCATTGACTCGAAATTTTCTTTTAATGAAAGATTTTGCATATTGTCTGGCTATCCTTTTGTAAACACCCCAAATTTTCACTCACCTTCTTGACATTTCCACCAAGCATCACATTTCGGTTCTCCAGAACCAAGGAAGGGCAAAATGGTCATTTTCCAAGATGGAACCTTGCAGAGAGTCCTAAATTCCATTCTCGAGTCTCAAGACTTCTCCATTTAGACTCAGAGACACTCTCAAATTGCAAATTCTCAAAATCTCATGCTTAACCAAAAGTCAGAATTTTCAAATTCAAGTTCAGAATGGCAACTTTGTAGGACATGTCTTTTGCATAGCATTGCACGAGCATTTCATATCATTTCACTGCACAGCATGTCATTTTGATATCCAGAACTCCTGACTTTTCGAAATTATCAATCCAGATTTGATTTTAAAACTTTTCAAAAGTGATTTCAAAACCCTGGGTTTTTAAAATTATCAATTCTTCCCATTTTACCCCCAGGACCCCAAATTACGAAAAGTTTTCTCAAAAAACAATCTGGATGGTTGACATTTCAAAATCTCTCCAGTTGGAAAGAGGGGGACACAATTTTAAAATTCATAAAATCTTATTTCAAACTTTCACAAAAGAGCTCCGAACTTCTCTACTTCTTTCAAAATTTTGCCCTGGAGAACCATTTTCTTCCAAGTTTTAAAATCAAGCCAAATTTTGCTTCATGTTTTCCAAAAACCAACCTACTATTATGAAAATTCCAAAATATATCTCACTGGGCTCGGATTTCAAATAAATGATGTGGGACCCGCCTCGAGGTGGGGTCACACTCAAATTCTCAAAAATTTCTCCTATTTTCAAAACAGTGCCCACCTAGAAGTGGCACCGATTTATAAAATCCTTTTATTTTGATTTAAATTTTAATAAAATATTTAGTGGGCCCACGTAGGTGGCACCCCACTAAAGACTCTTTGCCAAAAGAAAGAATTTTTTTTTTAGGTGGCATCACCAAAACAAAATCCATTTTTTATTTTTACTCATTTTCTTTTATTTTATTTATCTACTTTATCTTTATTACTTTTCAGCCCCAAGATAGAGCCACCGTGAAACCCTACCCAAGACCCCATTTTTACCTAAGTTTCAAAAATCTGCTGGAGAAAAGGAGCCGCCCCTCCCAAATGGCGACAATTTTTGAAATGTTTCAAAAATCAGTTTTTAAAACTTATCACGAAGGAGCCCGAGCCTTGGGCTGAAAAGGCGGACAATTCTTTTAAAAGTGAGGCTTAGGCCACCCGAAAAGGAGGACCTTTGGATTTTTCCCCAAACTCTTCAGCGCCCCTCTCCACGGCTTCCCCTCTCATATCGTTTCCTCCTTCAGCCCAGCATCCAGCGAAAGGAGACTGGCCAAGGGCCAAAGAACTTCAGCAAAAATCTGTGAGGCTTCAAGAAGTAACATCTGAAAGGCCTCCAGTTGCAGAATCAGCAAGGGATCCAGTCGGCGACTCCTCCATCCGGTGTGAAGATCACCCACCTTCAATCCAGCCATCAGAGACAGTCGAGGAGGGCATTCCCCTTTTTTTTCCACTACCGGGCCTCTCCCGATCCTGTGGAAGACAGGGATCCACCCCAGCTTACAAAGAAAGTGCTCAATCCGGTGATTAGGTGAGAAACCTCTGCTCCTCTTTCATGTTTTTGAATCAATTAGCATGTTCATCGTATGCATTAATGAATTCATCTTCTCTAGGGTAATGTAATTCATGTTCATGGTTGCCTCACCTATCAAAGATCGACCGTGCTTCACAATGGCACCTTCGATCCTTATGAAGAACGGATTTTTTTTTACCCAATCACCATCCTTTCCATATCGTCTTTATTGGGTTGCTCCAACACCATGAGTCTCATGTATTGTTTCGATCCAACGTTTTTCAAAACTATCCTCCATATCATCTCACATTGCATAGCATACTTCAGAAAGACTGCCTTTGTTTTCCTCCCTGCTTTTGCAATCAAGGACGATATTGCCTAATTCAGCGGCATTTTTTTTTATTATTTAGTTATTGCCATGATTAGTGTTGATTTCTATATATGTTAGCATTGTGTAAGCCGTTCTCAGAAGTTCATTCTTGAATGGGTATATAGTTAGTTGTAGAAAAGCAGTGTTCATGCTACTTCTCTGTTTCTGTTTGAAATGTATACTATCAATCCATTGTCATGTATCGCAGAAAAATTCCCATCCGCCCCAAATGGCTGCAGGTAATAAGCCTCCCAATGGCTGCATTGCATTTTGTATTCTCCAGTCATAGATTATTCCTCTACTCTCCATCTCACTTTCTTATTCCATCGGCTATCTGTGTACTTTGTAATTGATAGTAGGTCTTATCACTGAATATTGGTAGCATGCTACCTGAATTATTTCTGTTAGCTAGATTTACTCACAGCTGCAGCCTGGGCTCCTCCATGGTAGGCGTCTTGCCTTCCTGTCAATCCCTTTCCCCACAACTATTCCTTTAAGCACCTGTTATCTTAAAACTTATGAAGTGATAGTTATGCAGGTGAGCCTGAGTAAAAATTTCTTTTGCATCTTATTTTGATATCATTAGTCCCAATTCTCTTTTCTCACCTAATTGCACAGGGTATTTTGACATGATTTTATGCTTAAACTTTGATCGACTGAACATGTAATTTCTGAAGGGAATTCCTCCGTCGAGGTGACATGTATTCGGTTATTACCCTTTTTATGGTGGGGTATTAACCCAAGGACACACAAATTGTCCATATTATCGCAGGCTGTTGATAGTCCAGCCAGACTTCAAAATTAGGATGCTTATTCTGTGAAACGTCAAGTCTGGAAATTACAGGTCTCCAGCCACCTGGTGCTAAAAGACCATCAATCGGTGTGTTTGCTTGAATAACAGACATTTTGGTAAAACCAAAATTGGGTTTTAATAGCATGTTCGGACTGTTTCTGCACCTATGTCGGATCTGTGTTGATATTTATCTGTAAAGTATTTGACAGATTTTAATAGGTTCTCATATGTTGTTGAGAAAACCATGGTTTCACACATCTCTTAACTTCAGCTCTGCTTCAACATCCATAGCCCTTGCTGTGAACTAATGTGATGATGCTAGATGAGAAGCAAACCCAATCCTTGATAAAAATTTAAAATCACTACAACCAGATGAGCTACAATTGGGTTCTCGTTTCTTTCTAACCCATTTTTTTTTTTGGCCGTTTAGACTGTTACTATGATCACATCATCGTGGTAACTGAATTGGCTGGCATTAGATTTTGTGATTATTATTACTAGCCTTGTTGATGCCAATTTGCTCATCACATATATTTTCGGTTATAGTAAAGTGTTTATATATATATATATATATATATATATATTCATATATACAGGTACATACACATATATATATATATATATATCCACTGTTCGTGCATATATCTATTTCCTTGTGTATTTTGTATATCCATTCTTTGTGCTAACTCATTTTTTGCAGGGAAAACCTGGAGAATGCTGACCATTTTAATTCTGTGCTTCTTTTATTCATTTTGCTTTACGTCAGAGATGTAATAATTCAATTTGGAATAAGATTTACTTTTACTGCTTAGATTAGGTTGCACCTCATATAGTTTGATTTCAGTAATATCCTGATTATATGATGCATAAATCTAAAATTTTCAAAATTCACCGTGGATGAACACGAATGGCACGTGCACCAACTCTTAGAGAGTTGATGAACTCGGTGGAGTCCATATTTACGGCCCTAGTCGGAATATGGACGAGACCCAGATTCATCATCTCTCTACCAGTCACATTGAGCCTACACTCTTAGGCTATCTTAAAAATGCACCTCATATTTCCAATGTTTTCAAAATATTGTGAATTAATTCAAATAAACCCTGAATATATTCATGGCCACAGTCAGAATATATGAAGGATTTACTTTGGCTTGATCCACATTTTTCTAATAAAATTTTCAGAAATCTTTTCAAAAGTGCATTCATTTATTCACATCATCTGCATCATTTGTTTTTCTCATGATTTTCTCAAAAGATTTTCACTTCATGGAATCGATTTTCTCAAGAAACTATGATGATATTCGGAGTTGGATTTCCCAAATCAAATGTTTTCTTGTGATTTTCCTTAAAAAGTTACTTCCTTAAGATTCTTTTCAAAGGAATTTCTCATTTTCTCAAGAATCCAAGTTGATTTTCAACATTTCAAAAGACAAGATTCTCAGGAATTCAATTTCTTAAGTTTTGAATTTCTTTCTCCAATGGAATTTTCCTACAAAAATTTCTGTCATTTTCTTCAGAAAATTCTCAAAGTCTGAGTTTTCCCAACAAATGCTTTCCTTTTCAAAAGTTCATGTTTTCTCAAGAATTCCTACAGTTTTCCTGAGATTCTTATTTCCTCATGGTTTTCCAAGTCTTTCTAAGCTCTCTCAAAATTTTCCTGAGATTCCCATTTCTTCATAATTTTTCAAAGCTGATAAATTTCCTCAAGATTTTCCTGAGATTCTCATTTCTGCACGATTTTCCCAATCTTTATAAACTTTCCCAAAGTTTTCCTAAGATCCTCATTTCTTCATGGTTTTTCAAGATTTTTTTTTTTTTTTGAGATTTTTACTTTTTCAAGATTTTCCAAATCTTTATAAATTTTCCCGAGATTTTAAAACCTTCTTCGTCTGAGTTTTCTGAGAAATTGATTTTCATCTTTTCCTGAGAACTACTTTTCAACTTCAAATCTTTTCTAAGCATACATCATATTTTCCAACTTGCATTTTACAAAATTGCATAGCACATGCCTGAATTCTCTGTGCATTTAGGATAGAACATAATTTCGATGATTTTACTAAGTCAAGCATAATTTTGGTCCTTGGTTCGATTACCCCTGTTAAAGGCGGCAGGAACGGTCGAACCTCGTACCGACAGGTCGAGCCCCATCCCATAGATTTTTCCGCAATTTTCAAAACGGAGGCGAGTATTTCAAAACAATTTCCAAAAATCCGGTCAAGTTCGAAGCGCAAAAATCGTTTCCCTCTTTCTCTTCCGCAAGGAAGGGAAGATGCGGGAAAAATTTTGCGACGAGAACACCTTTGACGATACGATTGAGCGTGTTCTGCTGCTTTGAGTCTTTTCTCATCTAGCAAATCAAGTTGTACTAGCCGTTGTTGCGGATATTGATCAAGAGGTAATTCTAGAAGTGATGCAAATTTCAGAGCAGGTTTCTGAACATGTAGAGGCAGTACTACTTCAATTCCGTAGACAAGTTCTGACGGAGTAGCATTAGTTGGAGTTCGAATGGTGGTTCTATATGCCCACAACGCATCATGAATCTTTTCATGCCAGTCACGACCTGTTTCCAAGGTTCGCTCCAGGATTCGAATCAGAATCTTATTGGTGGCCTTTGCTTGACCATTCCCTTGAGGATAATAAGGAGCGAAAAAATGATGATGGATTCTAAACTTTGAGCAGAATATCCTCATTCTCTCATTCTTGAAATGACTGCCATTATCTAACATAATATCATGCGGTATGCCGAAACGACATAAGATATTCTTGTGGATGAATGAGACCACATGTCGGCCTTCTACTGTGCGTAGAGTGACTGCTTCTACCCATTTAATAAAATATTCTGTTGCGGCAAGAAAGTATTTATGGCCATTTGAGGCAGACGGAGTAATGGGGCCTACGACATCAAAAGCTCACATGGAAAATGGCCATGGTGAGACGACAGATTGCAAGTATGTCGCCGACGCATGAATAGAAGGTGCATGCATTTGACATTGAACGCACTTCTTCACAAAATGATAGCAATCTTGTGGCATAGTTCTCCAGTAATATCTTGCTCGGATGATTTGTTTGACAAGTGTCTGGTAGCCAACATGACCACCGCAAATGCCTTCATGCGCTTCTTGCACAACTTCTTTGGCTTCTTCTTCGTCCAAACATCTGGAATATTCAGAACTGAACCCACGACGATAGAGGACATCGGCAAGAATAAAATATCGAGCAGACATGAGCTGAATTGCTCGCTGCTCTTTCTTTGAGAATTCTGTAGGAAATTCGCCAGTCTCTATGAAATTCTTAATGTCATGATACCAGGGCTTCTTCTTTTGCTCAGCCAGGTTTATCTGCTCTACTGGGACGAAAGCAGGCTGATAGAGTCTGCCAATTTCAAAAGAGCGACAAGATTCTTCGTTCTTGAAAGACATGATGGATCCCAAATTGGCTAAACTATCCGCAATTTGATTGAAGTCTCTCTTGATATGGAAAAGTTGAAATTCCTCAAAATTGCTGGCAAGAGCTGAGACGATCTTCTGATAAGGAAGTAATTTCTGATCCTTCACTTGCCATTCGGCTAGGACTTGATTTACGATGAGCAAAGAATCACCATAAGCATGCACTCTTTTGACATTGAAGTCCTATAGAATTTTCAGACCTTGTATCAAAGCTTCATACTCGGCCATATTGTGAGTGCACTGAAAATCCAGTTTGAGAGAAAAGGGGATCATCTTCTTCTCTGGTGTGATTAGCAGAATCCCAATTCCTATGCCTGCCATATTCTTGGAACCGTCGAAGAATAAATTCCAAATTGGGGATTGTTGAATATTGCAGATCGGCTCATCGGGGAAATCATCCTCAGCTTTAACGTCCTCTGCTAGAGGAAAATCTGCCAATTGATCTGCAATTGCTTGGCCTTTGATAGATTGCTGAGAGACATATTCCAAGTCGTATTGCATTAATAGGACTTGCCATTTGGCAATCCGTCCACTGAGGAATGGTTGTTCTAGGATGTACTTGAGAGGATTTAATTTGGATAGAATCTTGACTTCAGATGCCAGCAGATAGTGTCTCAATTTCTGACACATCCAAACCAGAGCTAGACATGTCTTCTCTATTTGACAGTATTTCTTCTCGTAATCAATAAAGTTTTTGCCCACATAGTAAATGGCATGCTCTATCAGACTCTCTTCTTCGTATTACACCAAGAATCCGCCGCAAGCAACTTGATTAACTAAAATGTATAGCAGTAGGAGTTTCCCTAATTCTGGCGGCTTTAAAACAGGAGGATTGAGAAGATATTTCTTAATGCGTTCGAACGATTGCTGACACTCTGGTCCCCATTCGAACTTCACTCCTTTTCTGAGCAAATGATTGAAAGGTTCACATCTCATGGCCAAATTGGAAATGAATCGTCGGATTGATTGCATTCGTCCTTGAAGGCTGCGCAAATCTTTGAGATTAGTTGGGGGCGGCATGTCAATGATAGCTTTGGCCTTAGCGGGATCCACTTCTATCCCCTTTTTACTGACTAGAAAGCCTAACAACTTGCCAGTTTCAACTCCAAAAACACATTTTTGTGGATTGAGTCTTAGCTTGTAAAGAATGAGCCGCTTGAATACTTGATTGAGAGCTTCGATGTGATCTTCCTCTTCTTTAGATTTTACCATAATATCATCGACATATGCGTCCATGATTTTGTGCATCTGATCATGGAAAATGACAGGCATAGCACGCTGATAAGTGGCTCCAGCATTTTTAAGCCCAAATGGCATGACTGTATAACGAAAAGTGCCCCAAGGGGTAGTGAAAGATGTCTTGGACTGATCGCGAGCAGCCAACTTAATCTGATTATATCCGGAATATCCGTTCATAAAAGAGAACATGCCGTGGCCCGCCGTGCTGTCAATCAAAAGATCAATGTTGGGAAGCAGGTAATCATCTTTAGGAGTCGCTTTATTGAGATCTCTAAAGTCGATGCAAATTTGAACTTTACCATTCTTTTTAGGGACGGCAACAATATTTGCTAGCCAGTCTGGGTAGTCAATGGTTCGAATGAACCCTGCCTTGAGTAGGTCTTCGAGGCCTTCCTTAACTTGTTGCTCCACTTGGGGATCCATTTTTCTTAGCTTCTGCTTAACTGGCTTGACATCTGGTTTTAGAATGAGGCGATGCTCAACCAATTTGGTATCCAGACCTGGCATATCTTCATACGTCCATGCAAATACTTCTTCATGTTGTTTGAGAAAATTTATGAGCCTTTCTTTATCTTCCTGATCCAAACCGCTGCCAATCTTGAGAACTTTAGGATCATCTTCTGATCCGATATTGATATCCTCAGTTGGATCTTGAACTAAGGATGACAGCTCATCTTGTTTCTGAATTGCTGCAAATTCTGGTAGTTCTTGAAGAGCTGAATCGAACTTTACAGGTTCTTCTGACTGCTTTGTATTCTGACTGTTTTCTGCTCTTATTTTAATCTGACGAATCACTACTGACTTTGAAAAGGCATTTGGATTAAGAACGAGCTTCTTGAAAGATCGGGAAGACATTCTGAAAATTGGAGAATAAATTGATTCAAGGAAATCGCCCATCATGAAACAAATTGTTTTTATTGAGAAAATAATTGGAAAGATAAAAGAGTAAAATAATGGTAATTTTGCAAAGATTTGATAATAAGAAGTATAGAGACAAAAGGCATCTAGACAGATAAAGGAAATTTGCAACTTTATTGAAAGATTGAATTGATCAAATGACAATGATGAAAATGAAATGGGATATCATCCCGACAAAATAATAGAAATGAAAAGACAAGCAAATTTTTTTTTTTAATGTGTCCCCTTGACGAAAATAGTGCCCTTCTGAGATCTTCTGCCAGTGAAACCCAATCCGACTCCTTTAAAGTAATGCTGAGGAACTACAGGCTCGAGACGACCATCTTCATTTTTGCCTAGGCCTTGAAAAGGCTGATAACCATGCTTCATTAATAGATCAAATCCTCTTTTGGCCTTCATGAACTGAGAGAACAAAGGATGATCCTTGAATGCACTATAGTCAATTCGTCCTCCAATTTTGAAGAACTGTGGGCCTCTCCATCGAGTCATAGCCACTGTATGCTCTGGATGTTCCGCTATCTGCAGTATTCCTGCATTTTCTTGGATGCTGACCTCATCAATACCCCTAATGCTAGGGACATCAGTAGTAAAAGTAGGTCTAGGAACCATAGGCTGTGCTAGCCTCTGCTTTGGATCTTCGCCCAAGACTGTTGTGATCATTCCGCCTTTTGACCACTTGACACACTGATGAAGAGTAGACGGCACAGCGTTTGTATTATGAATCCACAGTCTCCCGAGAAGCAGATTATAGGTAGGTGGCACATTAACCACATGAAAAAGAACAGAATGGACCGAGTAATCAATGAAAATCTCCAGGAAGATTTTTTCTTTTATCGTTTGGCCATGATTGTCGAACCCACAAATGGTGATTGGGTCCAGAATATATTCTTCTTCTTTGATGCCCAATGCTTTGGCGGTCATTTTCGGGCATATGTTGAGGTTGCTGCCTCCATCAATCAGCACATGAGGAACTGTCATTCCTCTGGTTCGAATCACAACATACAGAGCATTGTTGTGAAATACATGAGGCTTTGGGAGATCCACATCTGAAAAAGTAACTGGAGCATTTGCCATGGTCTGATTGACTATGTGAGCCATATCCTCAGGAGTTATGCTCGGTTTCACTTTGATTTTCCGCAACAGATCATCCAACACCTGCTGATGCTTGGCGGAAGCTTGGGCTAAATCCAAATTTGAGACATTGGATAATGTTGTAATTGGTTTTGGAGTCGATGTCTCGTTTTCTTCTAGGGCAGGCTTAATAAAATGTTTGGGGACCCACGGCATTCTTTTAGATACCTCGAGAGATACCCCAGCGGGCTTGACAGATATTTTTATTTTTCGAAAGGCTGTGATAAGATTCATCTTCTAGGCTTTGGACTGAGCCTGTTGCAGTACAAGGACATGATGCTGAGCTTACATATCCTTTTGAGAGCATGGCCTGATATGCTCCTGTGGTTGAAAAGGCTGTTCAGAGATGACTGTTGTAGAATGATGGGGGAATGGTTTCTTCAAAATATCCATATTTTCATCTTCGGCACCCTCTATCAGAAGATTCTTCTCAATGAGATCCTGAACAATATTCTTGAGAATGAAGCAGTTCTCAGTATTATGCCCTATTGTTCTGTGGAATTTACAAAATTGGTCCTTGAATTTTCCCATGGGCACAGAGGGATCGACTAGCCTGGGTAATTTGATCATCTCTTTGGTCAACATGTACTCGAGCACAGTCTCGAGTGATTGGTCTAGTGGAGTGAACTTCCTATCATAGCTCCACCCTTCATGCTTCACTTTCTCTCGGGGTTTCGGTCCTTGCTCTAACTGAAGTGGCTTGGTGAATTGTGGGATCAAATTCCCTTTCTGATCATTCTTGTTTGAACTTCCGGCCCCATAACAAAATCTTCGTTCTGCCCTTAGCGATGATTCCATTTATCACTTCTGGCAGAGTGAGTGAAATGAGTCTTCTTCTTTGATTCATTCTGATTGTTGTTCTTAGCAAAAGTGAAGCCTTCATAAAAACCATTTTCCATACTTAACTCGAGCCATTCGTCCCACTCTGTTAACTCAATAAATGTTCTGGATGGTGCAGTAGAGATAAGGCCTTTTAGAGGCTGTGAGAAGTTACTCAAAATTAGGGACAAAGCATGCCCCTCTGATATGGGGTCTCTCATCTTATTGCAAGCTGACCTCCAACGATGAATGAAATCTCTGGCCTTTTCATTTTCTCTCTGCTTGAGGCCGCAGAGATGACTGAGAGTGGGAAGCGCCTCAGCATTAAAGAGGAATCGTTCAATGAACATGTTTACCACTTTGTTAAATTCTTTCAGCTCGATTGGGTTAACATGCTTTGAGTACCATTTGGTTGTTGTTCCCTCCATACTGTGAGGGAAACAAAGGAAAAGTGCTTGGTTGTCTCGCTTGAATTTGGAACATTCAGCAAAGAACATAGCGAGGTGTGCCTTGGGATCACCAGAACCATCAAATTTAATGAATTTCTTAGGGAGATTATCCAGATTGTCATCTCCCTCCAAACCGTCACAGAAGTCTTCGTTGGTGAAGACCCTTTTACCCTTGTCGCGGGTCTGCAGATCTCTAACTATTCTGACCATCTCTTTGAATTGTGGTTGGTCAGAGTCATTGACGGATTGCTCTTTGAATTTGTGGGTCAACCTCTTCCCTTGAGTTGATTTCTAAAATGCCTGATGAGTTTCGAACTCTTCATCTGAATCTTT